>NC_043986.1:3382025-3479525 GCF_902150065.1 Myripristis murdjan
AACACTGTAATTTAATTTAAACATAACTTACTTTTTAATTGAATTTCTTTTTAATTTAATTTAAATTAAACAGGAAATCAAATAAAAATACTAATATTAAAAATAAGAAAAAAAAAAACACCGTAATTTAATTTAAACATAACCGACTTTTTAAATGTAATTTCTTTTTAATTTAATTTAATTTAAATTAAAAAGGAAACCAAATAAAAATACTATTAATATTAAAAAATAAGAAAAAATACCGTCATTTAATTTAAACATAACTTACTTTTTAAATTTAATTTCTTTTTAATTTAATTTAAATTACAGATAAAGTATTGATTCAGGGTCGTCGGCTTGGTGATTTAAAAGTCATCAAAGGAAAATATCGGGTTTTGTAACTGAATCAGGTTTTTCCCATCATCCCTTCAGCGCTGCGTTTACAACACCATAAAGAAAAGTAAAAAACACAGAGAAGTCTTCCTCTTCCTCGTCACTCGGCCACAAAGGAGACATTCAGGTTTAATTAGAGGATCAAACATCAGAGCGAGGCGTGACTGTCGACCGGGAGCCGAGCCAAAGCAGCCGGCCGGTGACTTCCTGAGAAGTGAAACCAAAACCAAGTACAACTAAACTGAAATAAAACTGAAATAAACCTGAAATAAAAGTGAAATAAAACTGAAATAAAAGTGAAAAGGTCACTTGGTGGGGGAAAAAAAACACCAAACTAAACTATGGTGTCTGCTGAATCTGTGAAATCTGGCCTGTTTTCACTACAGTGCTATTTAAAGTAAAGATGATGTAGCCTCAATTAAATTTTAAAAAATTCATTACTTGTGGTTGCTACTGCAACAACTGCAGTACAAACACACAAAACACCAGCTCTGATTTTCTAATTACCTTTAAATATATCAAAATACTGTAAATCCTTTAAATCATATTCATACTCCGACACACACATTTAGAAAGTGTGTGTCTCTCGACCGCAGCTTGGATCTCACCTGTCAATCAAACAGCATGGGCGGGACTGTGACACCCCTTTACCGAGTTTTAAACACAGTTTCATATGTAATGACTGATGGATGACACACACACACACACACACACACACACACATAAGATGGTGCAGGTTTAACTGGAAACAGAGGAGCAGGAGGAGCAAAGTTCGCCTGGAGGCAGAGCAGGAGAGCCAAACCAAGCCATGAACTGAGCGAGCTCACCGCCACGCGTGTGTATGTGTGTGTGCGTGTGTGTGTGTGTTCACAACACACTGCCGAGGTGGTGTGTCCCAACAGGAAGTGAAGGCTGTCTGACCGGGCCAATCACGAAGCCTCACCGCCGCCCGCCGACAGGAGCGCCCGAGTCGCTGCACGCCGCGTTGATGCTGCAGCCGATTCTGATTCAGTCTCACTCTTCTGACTAAACTGCACATCAGTTTTAGTTAGGGATGAATTATTTGAGAAAATAATCTAATTACTTTTTTTTTAAACCAATATTGAGAGTGCAATTTAAAATACGATCATTGTTTAAGTTCCTAAATTTCTGTATTATTTAACAAACACAAGCAATAAATTAAGGATGCAGGATTTGTTTTTTTTGTTTTTTTTGTTGATATATGCTGATATTTTCCAACTCTTTTGTCCGATACCGATACATGCACATATTTTTTCCAACTGACTGCAGAGAACATCAAGCCTCTCCTGTAGTGGCATTAACATTTTTAATAGGCCTGCTCTTATTGCGGAGGTCAGTGCAGACATAAAATACTATATAAAATTATTATTATTTTTTTTTTTCAAAATGTATGTATTCACAGGGCAAATTAAGAAAACTACTTCAACTTAAGTTATGCAAAACATGCTATTTTCTGTTAACTTATCTCATCTGACTGAAACAGGGCAGATCTGACCGGTTTCACAAACCGGTGTGTCGTATCAGCAAAATTTTCATTGTAGATCGATGCAGATATTTCATTTTAAAGCCAATATCAGCTTATAACAATTATATGCATCCCCAAAATAAATTATTCTATAGTGTGACCTACAGATTAAACATAAACTGTTCTTTCCTGTCCCTATATGTTATGATGAAATTAGATGATGCATGAGTCGATATAAATGACTTGTTTTTATTTAACTACTTCAGTCAAAGTACTGTATGGACTGACTTAACTTCCAGCCTTGTATGTGTGTAATAATTATCAAGACAAGCACTGATAAATAAGCCCGGTGTAAACATTAATCTGAACGTCTGTGGTGTATAATCTGAGCTGAGAGGCATCACATCTTCCTCTGTGAACTCTGTGACAGTCCGTGCCGATTTGAATTATGTTCATGGAGTTATGGTGTTGAACAGTTCAGTCGGTGATCCCTATCGGG
Source organism: Myripristis murdjan (assembly GCF_902150065.1). NCBI lineage: Eukaryota > Metazoa > Chordata > Actinopteri > Holocentriformes > Holocentridae > Myripristis > Myripristis murdjan. The sequence goes on from NC_043986.1 coordinate 3,384,383, forward strand.
TGGGATTTGGCCTCCATGGCACTCTGGTGGTCAGGATTTCATTGCACATGGCTCTGTGGTGTTTTTGGTGAGTGCTGGCACAGATCAGTCCAGTGGCAGCAGCAGCAGTAAGCCGCGTTCTGCACAACACCCGACGCCGTGCAGCAAAATAGTTCCTCACAGCCGGCTTTCTGCTCCTCTAAAGATTCTGCAGCATCTGATTCTGTCGAGCCTGAGGTGCGGCGTCCTCGTTTATCTGACCGCTCTGGTCACGCGACGGCATGTCACGTGACCAGAGCGATTAGAAAATCTCGTTTTATCACATTGCGGTATAATCACAAATGCAACTAACCGTCCAGCCCTAGTTTTAGTCACATTTTGTTTTATTTATTGTGCATGTGTTGTATTTATTTATTTATTGTATGTGAGTACCATGGTGCAGTAGCACTCTTAATGTCAATATATTGTAATGTACGATGACAATAAAGGTATTCAATTCAATTTTAGTCATCTGAATTACTGTTCGTTTTAGTCGACAAAACCTATAGCAGTTTTAGGCTCATCTTAGTCAAAAGCGTTTTCATGACTTTTAAAATGAAATCAACACAGTGACTTTTCATCGAGCGCACACAGATGATTTTAGAGGCACTTCAGTCTGAACTGAACTGCGGGTTGGAGCTGGGAGGTAAGAGTTTAGAGGCCAGTCTGTGCCTCAGAGGAGCCACAGATTAAAACGCAGGAAGGTGTGTTATTACTTGTCCTTTCGCTCTCGTTATGTTATTGTTCTTGTCTGTTACGCCTTGAAAAATACTTACTTACTTCCTGCTACCGTCACAGCGCTCAGCCAACAAAACCTTTACCAGCAGCTTCACCGAATACCTCAGCAGACAGAGAGCAGCGCGGTGTTTTGTGCGGTTCTGCAGAGCTCTGCTGGTCACACGCTGCATAGAGCTGTGAAGTTTGGCTCTGGAGGCTCTGATTCCTGTCTGGTTCGGGCCGGTCTGACTGATGTGCTGCCTGCTGCCTCTGAGCTGCAGGCCGACTGACAGTTGCTCTTATCAGATGGCACGTGTTTGTCTTCAAAAAACGAGCAGCCCTACGGATCAGGCATTCACTAAGGAACATACTGTGCGTTCTTTTACTCCCAAAAATAAAAATTACCAACACGGGAAGCTCTTACTGGGTTGAAATTACATGATTTTTTGTTAATAATTCCAATTAAAACACCTCCTTCATTTCACACAGAGGCTCTGTGCCGCTTCAGAACTACAATAAAACTTCCAAACAAACTAAATCGAATCCCTTAGGGGTCGCAATTCCTGTTTTTACGATTTCTTTTTTATTACTGTGTCGATTTGAATGAAAATGGGTTCTCTGGGCAGCCACAGCTCTCCCCTTTGCAGACATGCCCACCTTCTGCTAATCCCATGCAGTTTGGGCCCCAAAGCCTGCAGTCCACATGTGTTCTTGTGGCCTGTTGTAAAATGGTGTGTGTGTGCAGACTGGGGCCTAAACAGTCTTGGAGCTGCATCAGTTGGCTTTGACTGGAAAGCTGAGACTCTTGTGGATTCAATGAGCCACATTTGATTCCTGTGTGATGATGTTGAGACTTTTGTCACACTGGACGTCGCTGTAGGAAATGACCTCTAGTGACCTCTAGGAGAATCACAGCCTCATCAAACTTTACAGATACAAACTAGAAGATCATTCAAAAACCAAAAGTCACAATAAACAGTAATATCGAATTGCAATACTTGTAGAATGCCAACACATATCGAATCGGCAACCAAGAGCCTGGAGATAAACATATCGTCCCAGGACAAATAAAACAGAAACTAAAAGTATTTCAATTCATTAATCATTACTTTCGTCCACAAGCACGTGAATGTCTGTGACGCCCGAACCTCGCAGCGGGACTTTCCGAGGGGACCGTGAAGGCAGCATTCCAGCTGGTTGACAGGTTAGCATTAGCATGTCTGTGTGCTTCAGGTAACGTGTCTGTTTGGCGTCAGCGCGCGGCGGCACGGGCTCCCGCGGCCGCACGCGCTCGCCAGGTGACGTGTTAAAGGTTGAGGTGTTCACACCGGCCCGCGCGAGCCGCTGCCGCGCACCGTAAAGCCGTTACCTTCCGTTAGGTAACGTTAGCCCTGCCATGCTAACATGCTAACACGCTAGGCGCTGTCAGTGTGTGTGTGTGTGTGTGTGTGTGTGTGTGTGTGTGTGTGTGTGTCGAGGGCGGCAAGACTCTCACCAACTGTCGCCAGCTCGCAGCTCGCAGTCCCGCAGCAGAGACTCGACCTCCCGCCGCTGGGTCTCCAGGCCCGGCGGCTCCGCGGCGGCCGAGCGGCTGCTGGCCGTCATGCTCACTCACCAACGTCGCGGCTCGGCGGGCAGAACGCAGATGTCAAGCCGCCGCATTGAAAACCGAGAAACTGGCAGCCAGGGCTCTGTTTGCGGAAGTAGGAAGTGGTCAGGCTGATGACAGCTTCCTGGTTGTGTCGCGTGGCCTCCGCTGGGGGGCGACCGTTAGACACATTTTTTAAATTTCTTTTTTTTTTTCTTCTTTTTTTTCTTGCTTTCTTTTTTCTTTTCTTTCTTTCATTTTTTCTCTTTCTTTATGTAATATTTTTTATGTTTATTATTTTTAATACGGCATACATTCCTCTATGGCTCTGCTGTACACCTTTTTGGGGTTTTTGCTTTTTTTCATGATAAAAAAATAAACAATATGTTGAGTGCATTTTTATTAGATCGAACATATAATTATATCAACTGAATTTAAAACAGATAATCCATATACACTTCATTGTATGACTTTATTTTTAATCTGTTTTATTTAACTGAATATCATTTATTAATTTTTCAAAATGTTTTTATGTGTTATTTTTCAATAATGATGTGATCCTAAATGTAGATTCATTTTACTGATTTAACAATAGTGACAATATTACCTCTTGCTTTTTATTTATTTATTTATTTATTGATTTATTTATTTATTTATTTATTTGTTATTATTAGTAGTAGTAGTTCACATATTGAAACAAACATTTCCGACATGTCCTCAACATGAAACTGCACCAATAAACACGAACAGAAACAGTTACTCCTCTTTAAAGTGTCCACAGCACAGAGTTGTAATATTATATTATTATTATATTATATTATATATTAATATTGTTATTATTATTTAATGTTTATACATTTGATAAGGCTTTATATATTCTTTCATTAAAAAAAAAACAACAATGAAATTGGGTATAAACTTTGTAATTCTGCATTTATGTTTGTGAATATTTACTGTATAGAATCTATACGTTTACCATGAAATCAGTGTCAAATTTATCATGCTCAAAATAAGTAATATTTTAGTAAAATACAATTATATTAAATTCTAAAATTCTAAAATGTAATAAAGTTCACATTCAACTTAAGGGAATCGGGTTTCGACATCTGATGAAAACCCAATAAAAGACATGAAAAAAAAAAAAAAAACCGCATGACTCATGTTTAACAACCCCGAGTTCATGGCAGATGAATTTTATATAATGAATTTGATTTATTATTTCGTCTAAATATTAAATACATAAAATGATTTGGCTAAAAAAAAAAAAAAAAATACCCTCCTTTTACATTTTCAAAGATTTTGGTTTTAAAACATATCTGAGTACTGTGGATAATCTAAACCTCAGAAATCACAAACCGGCAAACTATTAGATGAGTTAGACGTTTCATATTTACTGCAATTAATTAGCAAACCCTGAAAGTTTTATTTTTCTTTCTTTTCCCTTCGTTTTGTTAATTGTAATTGAGTGTTATTTGTTTTTATTTTATTTTATTTATTTTATGTGACATGTATACTTCACGCAGGCTACTTGACTTGAATTTTGAAAAAGATTTTTTAAAAAATGCAAAAAAAAAAAAATAAAATAAATAATAATAATAATAATAATAATAATAATAATAATAATAATAATAATAATAATAATAAAACGAAAATTACAAACAGTACATATCGCGAGGTTTCAGAACGGTATTCTCGGCCCCTCGGCGCGGCGTCCTCGACCAATCAGAGCGCAGCTTGCTGGCGCGTGGGCGGCGGAGGGAAAGGCTTTGGCGCGCTGAGCGGCAGCAGGAACACACAGGCAGACATGGAGGTGGACATGACCGAGGCGGAGACCGAGCCCAGAGCCGCGGCAGGCAGGCAGGACGGCGGCGGCGAGGCGCCAGAAGCTCCGGGGAAAAGCTCCGGCGGCGCCTACGAGCTGCCGTGGATCGAGAAGTACCGGCCCCAGCGGCTGAGCGAGATCGTGGGGAACGAGGAGACGGTGAGCCGCCTGGAGGTGTTCGCCCGGGAGGGGAACGTCCCCAACATCATCATCTCAGGTACCACTGGCATAATCTGACACGGATTATAAACCCTCCAGCGAGAGATTAAACCTGTGACTTCCGTGGGTTAGACAGAGAAACTCAAACATGTTCCCCCTGAAGTGTGACGGCAGAGTGCCGGTCAGATCACTCCGCTGCAGGCCGGGAACCCTTTCCTCCATGAAGCTCCTGCAGCATGAAAACACTGATTCAGCCTCATGCAGCAGGAACACAACTCTGACAGGAACCGACTTTACTGAGAATAAAACACTGCTGTACTGTTATACTGAAGGGACACGCAGGAAGGCAGGGCTTGTTGTTAAAGTGTGTGACTCCTTGAGTTTCCACAGGGAGGGAGGGGGGGGGGTGAATATTTCCTACAGATCAAATGTGTATAAATTGTTGTTCCAGGTCCTCCCGGCACAGGAAAAACCACCAGCATCCTGTGTTTGGCCCGGGCTCTGCTGGGAGCCTCCATGAAGGACGCGGTGCTGGAGCTGAACGCCTCCAACGACAGGTGAGACCTTCACCTGTCTGCCTGTCCCCCTGTGACAGCAGACACCTGGAGGAAGGTTCCAGCAAATAACCAGGAAAGCACAAAAAATATGCAAGAAAATTATTGATAACCATTCTAAGTAGTTATTTAGCACTAAATTATAAGGTAAATTAGCATAATATTACTGCAAACCCTGTGAAGATGAATCTTTCACTTTTCAAAATAAAAGCCCACCCACCACAGGCTCCTGGGTTTTACAGGGTTTAATAAAACCTGGCTGGGAAATTATCAGTGATTATAAACTACTAAATCTCAGGCTGTTGCTATAAAGTTTGATCATTAGAAATCATTAGAAAAAAAATGTCTTACATAAACCCTTGGATTAGGTAGCGTTCTGTAGTCTGAGTCTGTAGAAGACAAAATAAAATGAGAAATAAAATGTTTGGCATCTTTTCTCCACTAGAATTTACAGTAAGTCTGTGATTGATTTTTGATTGAGATCTTTATTTCGAACATAAAAACAGCAGTAAAGTCAAACAAAACAAAATAATAATAATCAATACTAAATAAAGGTAAATAAGAAAACAAAGGTCCAAAAAATAAAGTAAAATAAAATAAAATAAAATGCATCTTTCATCTTTAACATGCTCGAAAAGGAGTAGGAAGAAGTAAAACTTATTTAATCCTATCCCCTAATCATAATGTCTATTTCATTATAATCAGTCAGAAAATAATTTGTTCATCTGTAATTTCTGTACAAAAAACACAAAATGTGGCTTTGAATGCTGCTCAGCTGGGCAGCGATGAGAAGGAACTTCACACTGCTGTTTTTGTTATTAAAAAAAAAAAAAGATGATAAATCCAAAAAGGCTAAATAAAATCTGTGGTGTGTTTGTGGACCGGGGCTCGGCTCAGGATTTTGCAAAAAGGAGCGAGCAGGTTTCTTTCCTCAGAGGATTTTAGGAGCTCTGCTTGATCCTGACGGGGATTGTGTTTTTTTTTTTTTTTTTTTTTTTGTCGTCAGAGGAATCGACGTGGTGAGGAACAAGATCAAGATGTTCGCCCAGCAGAAGGTCACTCTGCCCAAAGGACGGCACAAGATCATCATCCTGGACGAGGCCGACAGGTAAACAGCCGCTCACCTGCTCACCTGTCTGTCTGCAGGTCGGTCCGCCCGGCAGGTTCACGATGACTTCCTGTTCACTTTGTGGTTCAAAAACAGCAAAGTGAAACATTCAGTCCCAAATCTGTGCTGGAGTCAGTCTGACCAGTAAACAAAGTATGAATTTGATAAAGATATTCATTCATTCATTCATTCATTCACTCTTGTACTTTGTACTTATTTGGACTTATTGTATATTGTTGTATATTGTATATAGGAGTGTTATATATTCTTTCTATTTTATTTCTATTTTATTATTATTATTATTATTTAATCTATTTTATTCTTATCTATTTTTTACTTGCACAGTGCTGGAGTTGTTGCAATTGCATTTCACTGCTGCTGTACCCGTACGTCATGCATGTGACGAATAAAAATCTTGAATCTTGAATCTTGAATCTTGAATCTTGAACGGAGAACAGGAAGACAGTCTGGGCATGTTAGTGAAGCTGGAGTCAGCGGCTGGTGTTTTTACTGGATAAAAGGCTAAACTAAAGTGACCGTCAGTTTTCTGGCTCTGTGTGTGTGTGTGTGTGTGTGTGTGTGTGTGTGTGTGTGTGTGTGTGTGTGTGTGTGTGTGTGTGTGTGCGCGCAGCATGACGGACGGCGCCCAGCAGGCCCTCAGGAGGATCATGGAGATCTACTCGAAGACGACGCGCTTCGCTCTGGCCTGCAACGCCTCCGACAAGATCATCGAGCCGATCCAGTCGCGCTGCGCCGTGCTGCGCTACTCCAAGCTGAGCGACGGGCAGATCCTGGCCCGGCTGCAGGAGGTGGCCGAGCGGGAGCGGCTGGCGGTGTCCAGCGACGGGCTGGAGGCCGTCATCTTCACCGCGCAGGGAGACATGAGACAGGTGAGCGGGGAGAGACCTCGGCTCGGGTTCAAGACGGAGAATAAAATATCACCATGAAATGCCTCTTTTGATATTGTGGGGCTGTCATGACAATATTTCTGCTTTCACAAAATATTTACAAGAGATTTTTAATTAACAGTCATTAGTGACGTGGATATAATGACAAAGTAATAAGTCCAGAAAATTGCATCCCTTGGCTGTTATGAGGCCTTTAACATGAGGATATTACAGCATCCGGAATCCCAGACGATGTCTAGTCTCATTTCACGATATCGATACAATATCAGTATTTTGCTCAGCCCAAACTGGAAGTGGACAATGGATTGTAAACAAAAGAAGCCATACAGACTCAGGATTGGCTGCTGAGACACACACACCATAGGTGGTTCTAGGGGGTGGCAGTTGCCCCCCTAGAAAAATGCCTTGCCACCCTAGTTGCCACCCCAATTTCAGACAATTTATTTATTTATTTTTTAATTGTGGCTGTTCGGAAACTCGCTGTTACGAGACTCAAATGTCCGAGTGCAAGTAAATGCAGCAAAAGATGACGCTCCCACTATTTAAGGGGTTGATAGATAAATAAATAAATAAATATTTCTAATGCCACCTTTTGGTTTTCTATTCAATGCTTTACTCATGTACCACAATAATAGAATGTTTTTGAGTTAAAATATCCTCATTTGGGGGTTTTCCAAGCAAATACTGATATATGTGATCGTTTGGGATTAAATCAGCATATATATTTCTGCCACCCCTTAAAGTCTCCATGCCACCCTCTTGCCACCCCATGAATATTTGTCTAGATCCTCCCCTGACACACACACACACACACACACACACACACACACAGGGCAGGGTTCAGCTGAGCGTCTCTCTCTCCCCTCAGGCCCTGAACAACCTGCAGTCCACACACTCCGGCTTCGGCTACATCAACAGCGAGAACGTCTTCAAGGTGTGTGACGAGCCGCACCCCCTGCTGGTGAAAAGCATGCTGGGAAAGTGCGTGGAGGGCCACATCGACGAGGCATACCGGGTGGTGGAGCAGCTGTGGGCGCTGGGCTACTCCCCCGAGGACATCATCGGCAACATCTTCAGGGTCTGCAAGACCTACCAGATGCCCGAGTACCTGAAGCTGGAGTTCATCAAGGTGAGACGCACCTGTGGGCAGACCAGATCCACGCACGCCTCTGATTGGCTGACACAATCTGACAGGAATTATTTATACTTCTACACTGTGTTCCAACTTATTATGCAAATGATATTTTTGTCCAATTTTCCTAAATAGTCAGTGAAAATGACAGTCAGTATAATTTTCAAGTCACCAACAGTTAGAGTATAATTTGATTTTTATTGAACAAAACTCAAAATGATAACATGATCATTTTTTTAAATAAAAAAACTCAAAATACACTGTTCCAAGCTATTATGCACAACAGATTTTCAAAACATTTTGTAGGTTGTAAAGAACTGAAAATGTTCATTTGTTGACTTTGCAGCATTAGAAGGTCATATTTACCAACATCAAATGCTATTTCAATCAAAAACATGTTAACAGGCCAAATTACATGTTAACATAAGAGCCCTTCTTTGATATCACCTTCACAATTCTTGCATCCATTGAACTTGTCAGTTTATGGACAGTTTCTGGTTGAATTTCTTTGCTGGATGTCTGAATAGCCTCCCAGAGCTGCAGTTTGGATGTAAACTGTCTCCCACCCTCATAGATCTTTTGCTTGAGGGTTGGGGTCAGGGGATGACGGTGGCCACACCATGAGGTTTCCTCCTTTTATGCCCATGGAGGCCAACGCCTCAGAGGTATTTTTAGCGGCATGAGATGGTGCGGTGTCGTGCATGAAGATGATTTTGCTACGGAAAGTACGATTCTTCTTTTTGTACCATGGAAGAAAGTGGACAGTCAGAAACTCTACATACTTCGCCAAAGTCATTTTCACACCTTCAGGGACTCTAAAAGGGCCGACCAACTCTCTTCCCATTATTCCGGCCCAAAACATGACTCCGCCCCCTCCTTGCTGACGTTGCAGCCTTGTTGGGACATGGTGGCCGTCCACCAACCATCCACTACTCCATCCATCTGGACCATCGAGGGTTGCACAGCATTCATCAGTAAATAAGACTGTCTGGAAGTTTCCAAAATCATCATCATCAAGCAAAATCATCTGCATGCACAACAACGTTCAATTTTGTTCAATAAAAAATCAAATTATACTCTAACTGTTGGTGACTTGAAAATTATACTGACTGTCATTTTCATTGACTATTTAGGAAAATTTGACAAAAATATAATTTGCATAATAAGTTGGAACACACTGTAAACACAAGAAATCCATTGTGAAGCATCACTGATCTGACTGTTTTAAATATGTCATTTTAATAATTTTTGTTGTAATTTTTTCTCTAATTTAATTTTCATATTTATTATTATTTGATTTGCTTTTTTTAAACTAAAGTCTCAGTACATTTTTGCTCATTTGCCATTTCCTTCATGTTTTTGAAAGAAATCAGTTAAAATTTATCTGACGTTGATCCAGGGTCCCCGACCTTTTTGCAGCAGGCAGTTAGAAACAAAGAGGAGAACGTTTCCCCTCCCAGATCCCAGGCTGCTATGTGACATGCCCTCATTTACAAGCACGACAGAATTCTTGTGGTCTTGAGATTAAAAAAAAAAACTACAAATCACCAGAAGCCGCGTGGTGACAGAGGTGCCGTCCGGGGACATTTCAGGGTCAAAGGTGACCGTCCCCAGAAAACCCCAACATCAGAGTCAGAGTCTGTGACGTCTGCAGATCACAGTTTGTCAACATGGAATCATTACATTTAAAATTGTTTGTTTCTCAGTAGTTCAATTCCAAAACTGAATTTACTCTTTACTTTGAAATCGCGCAGTGGCAAAGTTTTCTCGAGACTTGTACGCTCTGATTTGGTTTGGTTTGTTTTTTTGACTTTTTTTTTTTTTTTTTTTTCAAACGAGTTCACAAGAGGAGGGCGGGAAGTGAAAGCACAGAAACAAGATGTGAACAAAAAGGGAAAGAAGCCGTTTAAAAGCAGCAGTGGAACCTGAAATCAGAGGGTTGAAGTGCCTTGCTCAACAGCAGAGAGCCGAGAGCCGTTCACTGGTCTGTGAGTTTTTCCCCCTGCTGTCAGGATTAAGTCCAGGGGCGTCGTGCCGTTCTTTTCATTTGTTGTAATCCTCTGGGCCTGTAAAGCCCTGTGGGACAGTCAGCAGTGATTTGGAGCTTTAAATAAAATTAAACTTGACCTGAGAAGCTCCTGGTTCCAGTTCTGCCCTCAGGTCCTCCCAGTTTAAATCTGAGCTTCTCTGCTGGACATTGTAAAACAGTGAAAAAGTTTATTTACTATCCAGTCAAGCAGCTCAGAGGAAGATGTTTGAAGATGTGGTTTCTGCAGGAGGTGGAGCTGATGTGTGTGTTTCTTCTCTTCCAGGAGATCGGCTACACACACATGAAGGTGGCGGAGGGCGTGGGCTCCCTGCTGCAGATGGCCGGCCTGATTGCTCGACTCTGCAGCAAGACAGCGCCCCCTGCTGCCAGCTGAACCCCAACACCGCCGCACCGCCGCCCCTCACTGTGATCTCCAGTGGGAGACGAGTGTGTCCGCTCGGTCCTCAACACTCAGATCTAATGTTATGTTTGCCCTCCACGTGTCACTCTGTAAATAAACCCCGTCCTGTAGACTCGCCGTGTCCCATGTTGTCGGTGTTTAACACGCGAAGAAACATGACATCTGAAAACCCACCAGCAAGTTAACTCATGTAACTTTTACAAAATTCTACATAGTGTCTAGTTTAGTTTGAATTATTGGCAGTCATCAACGTGACTGAATCAAAGTTTTGTTTGACATGTTTGCATAACAGGCGTGAAATGAAGCATCACATTTTTCTAAGGCAGGTGAGCCTTTACATCAGTTCCTCCTGTTTATGCAGCGTTTGATGTGAAGACAAACTGACCTCAGCACCCAGGAGAAAATTCAGTCGACTCTCTGGATTTGGTTTTTATGGGTTTTAGACGTTTTTTGCTGCTGCTTCAGATCTGTCTGGCTCATCAGGGAAACATTTGCGACTCAAAACAGTGAAGTCCTGAGAAACGACTGGATTTTCTCCTGTTTACCTTTAGACACACACACACACACACACACACACACAGGTGAAGCAGAGCAGCAGAGCTACACTGACGGTTTCCCTCCTCGTGAAGCTGCACATGGGACCGCCGAGCTGTGTGGACACTGAGCTCAGATGTTCAGCAGCGACGGGCCGCTCTGCACGGGACTGTCTGGGAATCATCAGCACGTAGACAAAAACATAACTGACCAATCAGAAGACTCGGCTGAAACCACCTGTTAGATAACCAACTTTATTTGAGTACAAACCTCATAACCATTAAAAGGAATGGAACAACATCCATGTTTTAGTACAAACCTTGGAACAGAACAGCTATTTATTCCAGGACAAATTGCAGATAGAAGTAATATTAAATATTAAGAGCAATGCCAATGACAGTATTATAGATTACAGAACGTCATTTGTAGTTGCCAGATGAAAACCACATGCCTCAAAGGCAGCTTTATCATTTTACTTGAATTTTAATCTCTATGAAACTGCTGGAGTGAATGTGTGTGTGTGTGTTTGAGAGCAGGACTGTTGCTGTCAGCTCTTGGAGACGTGAGGTTTTCATCTGACGGAGGTGAACAGTGAAGTGAACAAACCAGAGCAGGAAAATACACCAGACAGACCGTCAGTGCTTTTCACCTGGCCAGGGGACCCCCAGGTGTCTTTGAGTGACACAAAATGAGGAATAGTTCAATTTCATTATAATTCAATAATATATTTCATTAGACGTTCATGTTAATATTTCCTTCTTTCTGGTTTAATCTCACCAGCTTGTCAGTATTCAAGTTTAACCAAAAAACCTGCATGAACTCACTTGGTTTTGTTCCAAAAAATAGGGAAACGGTGAAAAGTTGTGAAAGGTTACCAGACACTGACCTGGAATTTAGTTTAGAAAAAAACTGTTTACTGGATAGACAGCAGATTTATTGTTTAAATGTTTGAAATACCAAAATATTTCTTGATTTAGAGGTTTATAAAAGGGCCAAATGACTTCAGACGGGGTTCCAGCAGAGGACGACTGGGTCTGAAAATCAACTAAATGCCAGCTGGCTGCAGGTTTATTTCCTGCCCTGGTGAGAATGAAATCCTAGTGGAGAAAGAAACCGCCCTTCTGTCCTCCAGTCAGCAGAGGGCAGCGACACACCGACCATGCAGCAACAGCAACACTTCACCCAGAGATCATGTCAGCACAACTTAACTAAGAAACAAGAAGAACTAGAGAAATAATGATCATGTAGAGTTTCACTGCAGGGAACCATCCTGCCACACACACACACACACACACACACACACACACACACACACACAGTCATTTAAAGTGCAATTCATAAAGTTAAAAATGTCACGTTGCAACAAATTTAGAAAGCCAAATAATCAGCACAGAACAGCAAATCATGAACCACAGCTTTAAAAGTCTGTATAATAATGTACAAGAGCGACACGCTGACAGTTTGGTAGAAAAGGAAAAGGCCCTGCTGAGTTCACAGCCAGCAGCCCGACAGAGAAAACACTCTCTGTCCCGTCAACACACACTTCTACAACATAACCTCCATCAGTTTCACCTCAGTGAGGCAAAAGAAAGACTCAAGTCTCCTCTGGCAAGTAAAACAAACCTGCTCAGGTGAGGTGAGGTGGTGGTGTTCAGGTGAACAGCTGTTTATGTCTGATTATTTTCCACTCTGAGGTTTGACGGCTGCCTCCAGAGAGGAGAGCGCCCCCTGTGCTCCGCCACGCCGGCCACACAGGAAACTGAGAACAAAACAGCCACCAAGCAGCCTGCTTCACTTCATTAAACAAGGACAACAAACCTGAAACAATGTAATTTTAAAAAAGTGATGGTCACCACGGCAACCACACAGCCCCGTGCACACGAGCCAGAGCCGCACACACACATACACACACACACAGACACAGGCTTAGGCTGTAAACACAAACCAGTGACATGGTGTCAGCAGCCTGAAGATCAGCTGGCAGACAGTCACTTGGTAACGTGGTAACATGGTAACATGGTAACAGAAACAGAGCAGACACGTGGAGCCAACATGGCTGCCACTGGCCAAATCTGTCTGTGCCTCATGTCTCCTGACTGAGCAGGTGTGGTGACTGTGACTGACAGGTGGAGACATCTCAGCCCTGTGTGTGTGTAAGGCAGCTGGGCCGTCTTCAGTGCTGTGTTCCAGACACTTGAACAAACTCAGAGATTCCAGCTTCCTGCTGAGGAAACTGAAACAGCACAGCTCCCTCAGTCCACCCCACAGGTTTCCAAAAGCTGTTTTTTTTTTTTTTTTTCAGATCCCATCGACATGGTGGCATGCGCTGCGGTCATTTTAAAAGATTTACAATTATCAATAACACTCAGTCATGCAACTTCAGCATTGAATGTCATTAAGTTTTATGGTTAACAGTCAAAAGAATACAACAAATGTAGATATTCATATACAGTTGCTAGTGTTCCATGCTGGCTAGCTAATGCTGACGTTACATGAACTGCTTCAGTCAGAGCCTCGGATTTCGGACTTTCTGCTTGTGTCTGGAACGCAGCGTCAGCTCCTGTGTTCACTCGACAAAAAGCAGCTCAGCTGGTTGTTGGAGGGATGTTGCTATGAGACGATGGAAGTGCAGCACCTTCTCTGCTAACTCTGCTAACAGATTTTCACCTTCTGCTTATTTTTAAACTTGGACAAGTTTGGTGCTGCTCCTTTTGGAGCAGCATGAGACACTTAGCATTTTAGATTGATGAAACTTCAGATGTGATGATTAGACATGTGACCTCTTTTTCAGTTATCTGGGTAGACAATTTAATCTTAGGAACATTTCATATTTAACTAGAACGGATTCTGTCCCAAAAGAGAGTTTGTGGACATACTGAGGAGCAGGAAGGAGACAAAAGAGGAGAAGGAGAAGAAAAGAGGACAGGATGGAGAAGTGGAGAGAGGAAGATGGGGAGGAGAGCAGGACAGCCCTATGCCGTCACTTCCATGTTGTGTGTTGCCGTGTGTGTGTCGCCGCCCTCTGCCCGTGTGCTGCTGGTGCTGTGGCCCCGGGCGCCGTCTGCTGAGCTGACGCTGGAGGCCGAGTGAGTCCTGGAGCGAACCAGCCGGGTCATACTGGCTGTGGGCACTGGGGGGCGACAGAGAGAGCAGTGACATGGAGTTACAAGTGTGTGTGTCCAGTGTCTGGTTCCATTGAAAACAGCATCTGAGTGGTGCACACGGAGCAGCCAGACTGACAGGTGATGCTGGCTGTCCGTGAGGCTCCGCTCACACTGCAGCTCTGATGTTTTCACTTTCCATCTGGACCAAATGGATCTGATACTGAGCCCGGCACAGCTGGGGAAGTTACTTTCATACTGTAATATATTACTTATTATACCTCTGCATAGTTACTGTGTTTATGTTGGTATTTTTCCCATGTTTTTGAAAGAAATAAATTGCATATGCCCTGGTTTAAAAGGGTAAATATCACTTTCACTATCAGCAAGCTATGCTGACAAGTCCTACAAAAGTGGACTATTCAAAATTATAGATACAGACACAAATGTCTGTCTTTACCTTGTTGTCTTAAAAAAGAGAGTGTAATAATATGACTCCATTGAACACAGTAACTCATTACACTACTCTACTGATTGCTTGGTTTTATCTCGTAGTATTTGCATTTGTTTTAAATGACTTGTTTTTATTTTATCATTTTGTTCTTACACTTTATTGTACATGACAGGTGCTATGTAAATAAAGTGTTAATATTATTGTCCAGATAAGTAATAATATTGCATTATGGAACTTGTTACGCCCAACACTGGAGCCATGCAGCCCGGATGTGACACGACGATATGCAAATGAAGTTTCTGTCATGATTTTGTGTAAGCAGCATGAAGGACAAAACGACGACAGAGAGACCAAAGACAGTGTGACGCCTCAGTTCAGTCCAGCCTGACTGAGGTCTGCTGCTGTCCTCCCTCTGCTGTTCACAGCATCAGGGATGCCGGCTACATCCCATAATGAACATGAACAGTTGTTCAAAAATAAAAATCAGCAGTTCGGAGGTGATTTGGGGCTGAAGGTCTGCAGTGTGAGCAGAGCGCAGGTGTTGGCATGCAGCGCCACCTGCTGGGCACTTTCCACTGCAGGAGAAAAACCAATGTGATCATCTGAAAGACACAGCATGCAGACACACACACAAACACAAACACACACAGACAGACAGACACACATACATACACACACACACACACACACACACACACACACACACACACACACACACACACACACACACAGACAGACAGACAGCCGGGCAGATGAGCAGGTAGACTTGAATGAAAAAACAACCAACGGCAGAGACATGACAGAAGTGGGAAATGGTAGAGTGTTGGGAGGGGCTGTTAAAGGTTCCAATTGAATCCTGATACCTGATTGGCTGCTCAGGTGGCCTATTAGAACATGAGGAACTGGAGAAAAGGGAGGGAAGAAGGAAGGAAGGATGGAAAGAAGGAAGGAGGGAAGGAAGGAAGAGAGAAAACAAAGAAGAAAGGAGGGAGGAGACGTTGAGAAACAGCGGTAGTTCTAGTCAGGGGAAGCCTGTCCCCCCCACCCCCCTCCCCTACACACACACACACACACACACACACACACACACACACAATGTCCCAAGCAGACCATCCTGTGATAGGGCTGGGCGATATATGAATATTATGTCAATATGAGACTAGATCTGGTCTGTAACTGTGGATACTGTAATATGATATGATATCAATTTGTCCTGATTTCAAAAGCTGCCTCACACACACACACACACACACACACACACACACACACACGCACACACACACGCTTTGAAACCCAGGAGCCTGTGCCTTTATTTTGAAAGGTTTTATTACACCCTCTGAACAAATTTCATTATTACTGTAAGTAGTTGTAGTAGTAAAGTAGTAGTTTTTTAGACAATTTTATGATAAAGTTCATGCATTTTTGGGGGAGGTTATGTAAATAGTAATTTTGTTGTAATTTAATTTTAAATGTATGATGTTTATGGAGGAAATCAAGCTAATTTGCTTGTATTTCAAAGGATTAAATCTGCCTCCTTTTGACCTTTCTGAACTTACGGCTGTTCAAACTGTTCAAAAGCCTCTCGTATCAGTTTGTTCCATATCGCCCAGCCTGAGCTGTGAGTACAAAAACTTCTACTTACAGTGAAAGTTAGAGAGGCAGCACTGTAGACACACACTCTCTCTCTCTCTCTCACACACACACACACACACACACACACTGTACTGTAAGTTACATTCAGCGTGCTGTTTAACTTCCTCTGCTCAGCACTGCTTCACTTTTCTCTGTAGCCAAACTGAACTAAACTGAAGTTCACTGATGCAGCTACATGTGACCTGATTTACACTCTTACTTTGAAGATATAACTGATTTCTAGCGATTGGCTCGGCTGTGTGATGTCTGTACAGAGTGAAGGATTCATGTTAAAACACCACATTAAAACATGTGACAGCATCATGTAACATCAGACGCAGAAACATGGAACAGGAGACGAGGACCAAGAACATCCTGGCACAGAGGAAGATAGAGAGACGTGTTTGGATCTAAATAACACTTTGAATACAGCCAAATCAAATTTCTTAGTTAAAACTGACATTCTCTTGTTTATGATCATTCAGTCTCACTTATTTCTCATTTCCAAAACCGTGCAGATTCATTTTGACCTTTGTTGTAGTGGTGGTGTGTAGTTCCCTGGGTGTGATATGAGTCTACCTGATGATGAAAGCTCATTAGTTGCTCTGTGCTCCCCTGGGCGGCTAATCCACAACACTGGATTTTTATCACTCCATTCACTTCTATAGCAAAACCACTCCCGAAGTAGCACTGAACCCAACACCAACAAACAACACTATGACAAGAACAGTGTTTTTCGAAGAAATGAATCATCTTTTGTCCTGTTTTTTTTTTCCCATTTGAATTGGAAAGTAGATAAGTAGTGTCTGCAGGACACATGAACTCACAGCCCACCCAGGGAACCAGACACCAAAGGGCACTTTTGTTTGATACTGTCAAAAAAGGACAGTCAACCAGTGGGACACTGGCAGTGACAGTAACCAGGGTTTATTAATCAAGTAGAAAAAGCAGTGATACTCACTGTAGCCCATTCCCTGCACAAAATACTTAAACGCCTCCGCCAGTTTTCCAGGCTAAGGGAAGAAAAATACAAACACATACATTTCCAGTTAGAATGGCTGAGAAAGCATAGCTGATGTCTTTAAAAAAAAAAAAAAAGCAAGGGAACCAACGCTTTTCAGATGAAGGTTTTCATCAAATGACATGACAATGTACCCACAACGTGTCAAAATGTTAAGAGTAACAGAAACTGTGGGTCAAATAATAATTTGACATTTGAGTCAGTTAGCTGGCGCTTTCATCCAGACTGACTTTCACGATGAATAAAATACCATAAAAAACTGCTAATTTTGATGCTATTGCATCAAAATTACAAGCAACCAACAGGGAGGTCAAAGGTCAGAGTGAAAACAACATCCTACATGTTGGGAGAATATTAAGGCAGGATGGAGAGAGGAGGAAGTGGAGGAAGAAGATGAGACTCACCTGCACCACCTGAGGAAGACCGCCACAGTCTGCCATCTAGTGGATAGTGGAGAGATGAAAAACAACATTTGGTGAAAACAAAACTAACTACATCAGGTAATGTGGCATCTTCTAAAAAATAGGAATTTTTATATGTATATATTGTATGTATATGTACAGTTCATAATTTTTAAACACTCTGTGTCCAGTGGCTCTTTCCTGCTGCACAGAACTGATGCATTTTACATTCTCCGCTGTGTTTGGAGTGGGTATTTAACATGAAATTTGTGGGCAGTTAACATGAAATCTCTCTGAATGATCCCCCTGTGTGACTGTTGAACATCACAGAAGATGGCAGAGGCCAATTTCTCCACCACAGGAGCAGCAGATAGACCAGAATGCATTTAGGTAAAAAGGTCAGTACCTTCAGCAGGGTGGTCTTGGTGGGGTTAAGTCTGGAGTTACACTCCACCTGTATGTCAGAAAACATTCACCTGTGTCATCACCTCACAATCTTATCAAAACGTTACCATCGCTATGGAAACAAAGCGGTCACTCACCACGGCATCAACGGCAGGTGACGTGTCTCCAACCACCAGCAGAGCAGGACACCTGACACACACACACACACACAGACACACACACACACACGCACACGCGCGCGCGCGCGTCTGAGACATTGACAGGATATGTCTGTGCATACCTGAGGAATGAAGGCATCAAGGAAGGAAGGAAGAAAGAAAGAAAGAAAGAAAGACAGAAGAAAAAGAGCTGGTACCTGAGTGTGGTGACTGTGTGTTCATTCAGACCAGGGACTGGCCGCTCCATCTGCAATTCAGTACGACTAACACACACACACACACACACACACACACACACACATACACAAAGATTCAGTCCTGATATAGTTGTTTTATCCCAGGCTGGGATTTATTTGAGTTTTTTTCCAAAGTCCAACAGAAAATGAGTTTTACAGTTTGGGTCCTTGAAAGCAGCAAAGCCGTGCCAGAGTTATGGTACAAATGGCACCATGACCTTTCCACTGGTGACACCAGGCCTTACTTAAGGATGACACGTGGCTCTGGGGCGCCATCTCTTGCCCCTTTTCCATCATAGCGATGAAAATACCGCTCATGTCTTTACAAGCCTACATGGCGAAAAACGCAATTATTGCCGGCCAACCATCGTATTCGTTTAGCTATACGTTTATAGCGTTCGCTGTTCCCGTTTGGGTCTGTAATCCGCCCACCAATGATGTGGTGGGTTTAGCCCCTGCTCGAAATTGGAGCTTGCCTGGAACCAGTTTGGCCGGTGCTTGGGCGGTGGAAAAACAAAGAACTGGTGCTAAGTCAGGCACCGGCTCCGAACCAGCCCTGGAACCTCTTTGGTGGAAAAGGGGTATTTCAAACACCCACAGGCAGCAGAGCTCTGTCTGTTTGAATGATGAGTATTTCTCTACGATGAGCCACAGCCTGTATCGTTCTGGTCTATGTTTTGTCATTTGCTTTTCATATTTCAAAACACATTGATATTTTTGTCTAACCAACAGTTATACACTTGCACTATCCACAGTCCCAAGAAACAGCGTGTCAGTGTACAGTGTGTCTACAACACTGTACTTTGCAGCAACCTGGGTCGTTGCCGTGGAAACATAGTGGAGCCTTAGTTTCTTTTAAAAACAAGCACATTCGATTTTTACATGGATCAGTTCCAAAGTTTTGTCCTGGCTGCAGCATTGTCATTGGATCTGTCGTAAAATATCAAAGCTGTGCGGCACCACAGTTTCTCTGGAAGTAAATTCAAGGTGTGAGCGGTGGGGATGCTACCTGTCGTAGCTGCTGTAGAACATGGCCAGGTTGTCCTGTGGGACGTCCTGAGAGATATGCAGTCTGTACGTCTGGATGATCTCCCGATTCTCTGTTAGCTCTTCCTGCACACACACACACACAATATATATAGTGTCTGTTAACACTGTGGTGGAGGTTCACTCAAAAAACAAAAAAAGAACACTCATCCATCCATCCATCCATCCATTCTCTCTCTCTCTCTCTCTCTGTACTCACACTGCTGAAGTGATGCCCCATGATGATGTCAACCAGGTTGCTGGTCCAGCCGCTCAGCTGCATAAAACAATAAAATATGTATAATTTCACACATCTGATCTCACTAAAGACAGAACACATTAAAACATTCCTGATTAAAAAAACAGAAGAACTGCCTACTGTATAGGTCATGTCTACTTGGAGCCAGGGAAATTTAAAAGATGCATAACCTAACACTCCACATGCCCACTTCAATAAGTCAATAAAACCTATGTACTGCCAAGAGCTGGGAGTGTGTGTGTGTGTGTGTGTGTGAGAGAGAGAGAGAGACCTTGGAAGCAGCCCAGTCCACCCAGCCCTTGGCACAGGGGTCAATGTTGATGAGAACCAAACCCTCCACCAAGCTGGGTTCATTCAGCTGAAAGCACAGAAAACATCATGATCATCATCGACTCCAGGAGGAGGAAGTGAGAGGAGGAAGTGGGTTTAAACCCTCAGACAGTTGGTTATTTACCCAGGAGGCTGGCACCACAGCAGGTAGTTTACTCAACAAAGACCTCAATTATCAGGTTATGGTTGAGTGTGCTTTGTCCAATCTTTCAAAACACAATTCATCACAAAACTGGAGATTTTCACAGTGGATATATGAAATATCACGTTCTCACCCACAGTGACAGCAGTGAGTCCAGAGGAAAGTAATGGAGAACAGGACAGTACTGCCAGTTTGGAGCAAATTGTAGAATTTTAACAATGTCCAAGTAAAAAAGTCCAGCATTATTGTCTTTTACTTGCCAAACATGTCTAAATATTTTAGGGCTTTGCTGGTGTGTGGAAAGACTATTCGATTTGGACATTTCTGAGATGTCTGCACTTGACTGGTACCCAAAGAGTGACATGGCTGTGGAAGAAAGATTATTTTTGGTAGACTTTTAAGTTCCACTTTTGTTTTCATCATATGTTTTTCTAGTCTGTGGCAATACATAGAAGGCAAAACTTGTTTTCTAATAAATCTGCATTCACAATAATTCTTCTGCCACACAGTTCATGCTGTGTTCACAGGGGAACAAACGTCAGAGTATCATCTATAAAGCTGCGACAACATGACATTTATGGTGTCAGCTAAGGAAAATGGATTCTTTCTTCATTGATATACACTGTGGAGGAAAATTCACAGCATCAATTTCTGTTACGCTATGAAAGCCATGTTATTGCAGAATTTACAAGATGGATATTCCAAGGTCTTGTGAATGCAGGACATTTTCCAAAAGGACTTTTGTACCAGACTGTTAGAGGCTAGGAGTGGACTCTGCAGCAGAGAGGTGTGTTTCTCCTCACTGTAGAAAGCTGCAAGGTTGGTGTTATAAAGACACACAGAAAGTCAAAATAACAGCCACCCCAGGCCTCAGGCTGACTACTTTTTTCCATGTAGCTCAGTATTTCAGACATCAGGGAGCACTGGGTCCAAACTGGTCAAACAGAAGTCGTTTTGGGAAAAAATATTATCCAAATCAAACAGCTGGACTTTCAGACTATCGGGCTGTCAAGTACCAAACCAAATTCAGGACGCAGCAGCCACTTCTGATTGGATTAAATCCGAACTGCAGTTACTTACAGCCAGTTTGGTGAGGATGTAGGCTCCTGCTCCCACTCCGATCCCAATCACACTCCTCACCCTGAGGACGACACAGCACGCCAGCCGACTGTAACTTAACAACATCGAACACCAAACCCAACATGAGAAGTGTATGTCACTGTCTGCACTCACTGCAGCTGCGTCAGGACAGACGGCAGCATCTCTGCAAGTTCATCCATGGTGGGGTACTGGTACCTGCGCGCACACACACACACACACACACACACAGATAATTACTATCCTGTTGATGTGTGTTTGTGCCATAAAGTTAGAAGTTTATTCTGGGCCCACTAGACATTTCACAGTGGTTTGATTTTTTTTGCATCCCATAATTTCCTGTCTTTGTCTTAATGTGATCAGACAGTCGTCCAGTGTCTTAATCAAAGAGGTTTTCTTGCCAAAGAGCACTGTGCTTTGCTTTCATACCACATGTTCACAACAAGCCTGCTGCAACAACTAATCACCTCAGAACCCAGGGGAAACACTGGTGTGTGTGTGTGTGTGTGTGTGTGTGTGTGTGTGTGTGTGTGTGTGTGTGTGTGTGTGTGTGTGTGTGTGTGTGTGTGTGTGTGTGTGTGTTACCCGGCAGGGAACAGGGGAGCATTCTCTTGTTGTCCTGGAGCATCAACATGAAGAACTGAGAAGTGCTGAGTCACTTCCTGCATGTCCTCATAGTTAAACAGGCTGTTGAAACAAGACTTGTCTATACAAACACACACACACACACACACACAAACACACACACACACACACACACACACACACAAGTATATGTATGTAGTTACATAAGCTGTAAAAACGGGACCTCGTACATAATGTGTTATGTCTTTGTTTGTGTGTGTGTGTGTGTGTGTGTGTGTGTGTTTATTTCCTCACGGTTGAGTCCGATGTCGTGGTAGGTGAGGATGGTGGGTCGGTTGCCCTTGGTAACCCCTCTCATGGTGACGTGCAGCACGCCGTGGGCCGTCTCCACATCGTGCTCCTGAGCAACACAGACAACAACAAATCAACAACATCCAGACGACTCAGACCAAACAAACACATTCACACTGATTTTTAAAAAGACACACATTTAAAGACATGTTTATCATCATCCCTTATGGTTCTAATGCATACTATAGTGCAGCTGCATATTGTTATAATAAAAAAAAGATCATCCCTCTGTGCTTTAGACTGAATTGCAGGCCCCACTGGTCTTTAAATTCCACGTCTGCTCCATCAGTGTTTAACTTCTGTGGGTTTAACCCTTTGAAACCTGAGCAAACTGATATGATGTTTTTCAAAAATGGGAAAATGGGAAAAAGCAGTCAGCAAATTAGAAAGACATGACCAGAACATTAGTAAAATAGTGGTGCGGCAGTGTCTCTCTAATCTCTTTAAGGCTCCCAGGCACTTTTTGTGTGTCGGTTATATTCCACCACCTGCAGACCTGACTCTGCTTAACAAAGTCTTGATTGGGCACTGAGTGCTGGGGAAGCCTTCCTCAGAGAAAGCATTCTTAAAGGCAGAATCTGTAGGGGTTGTTGTTGTTGTGGTTTGTAAACACGACATTCAAAGTTGGCCCCTCCTTCATGGCTAAGCGAACCGCCGGTAGCAACTTTTCCTTTTCCGGTATGGCGATGGAAACATTTCCGTCTGAGGAGTAATGTCGCCTGTTAATCTGATTAGAAATCAACAGAAACAATCACACTTGTTGACTGCAGAGTGATGTTAGCTGCGATTCCTCATAGTGAAAAATCAGGACTGAGCATTCAACAAAGCCGTGCACTAAAAGCATTATTTACCCTCTATGACACAAGCAGATGGACAGATGTATACATGTAAGCTTAGCCGGGCATCTAGTAATCCCATTAGTCAAGTGACCATGGAAACAACTGACTTATCCACTTAATGGACCTTAATCTCTCCCTCTTTCACATATGTGCGCTATAACACACACACACACACACACACACACACACACACACACACGCAGTCTTACAGGCTCTCTTCTGGGCAGGTATGTATCTTAACAGACTATCAGGACTAAATGATAAACTACATGGCAAGCCGCTGACAGCTAACAGCTAACAGCGTGCAGGTAAACGTGATGCTAACAGCTAACTGGCTAAAAGTTGGAAGCCAGATCAGGCAGGTGATCAGGCTGAACGCTAACTGGCTAACACTCACCACCCCAACTCCCAAAGTACAGGAGATCTGGGTCAAGTCCAGAGAATCAGACATCCTGACAGAGGACAGGAGAGAGGAGAGAGGGGAAGAGTTAAAAAAGGAGACGTTTAACTAAGAGAGAGGCCTAACAGGAGACAGAGAGAAGAGAGAGAGAGAGAGAGAGAGAGAGAGAGAGACAGACAGGCAGACAGAGAGACAGGTCGGCCTTGCTGTTCTCCATCAGCTTCACGCCAACTGGACGAATCAGAGAAACAGAGACGGAGATGGATAAAGAAAGAGGGGGGACGCGGCAGCAGCTCAGAACCTGATTGGATCAAAATGAGTGAGCTCCACACTGATTGGCTAAGAGCTTTGCGGCCTTGTGAAGCAGCCAACCACCTGTTGCTCTTCTTCTATTTTTTTCGAAGGTGTTACACAGTCCCTCTTCACACCCGTCCATCCTCTCTTACTCCTCTCCTTCTGTCAGCCTCCTCTCCTCACTCTCTCACACGCTCTTCCTCCTCTCATCATCTCTTGCTCTCATCCCCATGGACAAATAAAATGCAGTCATCAGATGAGATTCAGGCCATTTTGAACCTCGCTGCAGTATTCTAATTACAGTTGTCTTTCCCTCGCTGTTAAGATTTGGGTTTCAGAGAGTAAAGCCTTTAATTTAAATGTTTGAAATGTAAGGAGATGTACCAGATTAGTGGCTCATCAGTACAATATGGTGGGGAGAAGTAGGCTGACATTTTATTCCACTGTTATTATTCCCTATTTCTGGAGTAGATAAAGAGGCAAGAAACTGAAAAAAAAAAAACAGTAAAGGTCCAATAAAGTACTCTAGCTACCTCTCTCTCTCTATTTGTCAACTAACCTGATATTTAGACTGAATGTTCATTCTGTTTCCATGCCATTATTCAGTCTGAAATTGCCTGTGTTCCCTGATCTCTGTAGTTTTTAGGGATCTGAATCACCAGCGACTAATGTGTTCAGCCGCCTGGCAGCACCGCTCTGCTTTGAGTGTTTTTAGTCTGAATTTATTTAAATCATGAATAGCAGACAAGCAGGAAGTGCTGAAAACATTTCAGTCCAAAGTGTATTAAGTTAGGATTTTTAATCACAGATCCACACACAAGAACCCATAACATCCAAGTGGACTTCATTTTTCAAAAATTCATTCAAAATGAGAGCGTGGAGGTGGTTTGATGGTTTGAGCTCTCTCTGCAGTGTCGCTCCTGACTCAGGAGTCTGAATATTCACTGAAATGACATGTTTCTGTGCTCCATTTTCAATTAATGGGGAAATATTTTTTAAAAATGTGAATCGTTATCAAGGTATATTTTGTGTCGAATTTTAATTAAAAATCCTAATCTAATCCATTCTGAACTGAGGCTGCGGCGCCACAAAAAGGAAAGAAAAAGAAAAAAACTCACCTGACAGTCGAAGTCCTGCAGATTTCTCCCAGTCTAAAAAGTGAGAGAGTGTCTTAATTTCATTATTCTTATTCATGATAAATGATCTCTGTCTTGCTATTGAATATCAGTGCCTTCCTGTGTCATCTGTTTATCTCAGTGCTGTTTGTTGCAGTACGTACTGTCTTATTTCTGCATATTGGACAACATGTGCGCTGTTACAATATATCCTGATGAGCTATTTTTGTCTGATAATACAGGCCAGCTGATTTATCAGCTGCCCAGTGTCTGGCTAAGCCCCGCCCACTCACCTGTCCTGTCAGCAGTGGTTTGATCTCAGTCAGTTGGACATCATGAAGCTCCTCCATCATTGGACCAGTCAGCTGCCAATCAAACTGCTAAGACAAGCCGAGTAGAGAAACACACACACACACACACACACAAACGGAGACAGACAGAAGCAGATGTACAGTTAGACAGAGGAGGGAGGAGCTCGTTTATTTTAGCATCAGTGAATTGAAAATAAACGCTGTAATCAGGGTAGCCGCCTGCCTACCTGTCACTCTGTGTTTCTCCTGGCACTGTAACCCGTCTGCTCCAGCTCTGTTATCCAACCACCCGAATAGATACACAACAGGCAGTGTGCTCACACTGGCAGCTGTCCATTTAATGTGTGTGTGCGTGTGTGTGTGTGTGTGTGCGTGTGTGTGTGGGCAGATAGTAGGCTTGATAATAGTATTTCAGGAAAGCACTGATCTAAGCGTTAACCCAGCTAGCTGCTGGCCCTCTGGCTCCCAACACCAACACAGCTCCAACAGCCAGAGCCATCCAGTTTCCAGCAGCAGACATGCTGGTGCCCCAGTATAACCCAGCAGCTGGTTTCCCCTCCCACTACAGTCAGTGATGTTGGTACAGAAGACACAGGCACACACTGCCAGCTAGCACTTGATGCCGTTGTAATTGTGCACAGAAAGCAAAATCAGAGTAAGAAAAAAAAAAAGTTCTTATCTTGAACCAGCGTCGTGCCTCTTCATGACCAAATTAATGACTTGTTTTTAGGTGCAGGTGATGTTTTTAGGTGTATCTGCATATGTGTATATGTATATATCTATTTTAGATGTATCTGTACATGCATCTGATATAGCTGCATATCCTTTGAACTATCTGGATATTTAGATATAGAATCAGTGTCACTCTCAGGTTCACCTGTACAGTCTAATGCAGATCAGGTCAACAGAATGTGTAAAGTTAATTCTATGTTTATTATTGAGGTTGTAGTTTGCAGAGGTCTTGTACTGGACTATGTTATACTGAGAGGGGTTTCTGATTTTTTGTCCTCCTTATTAATATACATGAGGGGGGACAAAATAGTGGAAACAGCTGTCAGTAAAATGCAGTCCAGGACAACAGCAGCACTAACTATGAGCTCAATGCCAAACAGAACTATTACTGTGTGGTGTATATGATGTGTGTGTGTGTGTGTGTGTGTGTGTGTGTGTGTGTGTGTGTGTTAGGTTAGTGGCAGTTCACTTGATCAGTTCAGGGACTGTATGTCCCTCAACAGTCAAAACACCACAAATCTAATCTCTACTTACCTTTAAGCTACAGGATGAGAGCTCCTTCGTCCCTATGTGAATTACAGCTTGCTGTTCCACTGAAGTGATCTGAGTGCAGCGCTGCTCTCTATCTGTCCGCCCACGCGGCGCGCAGTCCCCACCAATTTAACGAACGCACCGTAATTAACCAGCCTGCCACCGGAGCGGACCGCTGGCGTTACCGTTACTACGGAGGAGCGTGTCAAGTCTCACACACACACACACACACACACACACACACACACACACACACACACACACACACACACACACACACACACCTGTAACCAAACACCCCCCTACGCCACATAAGCTCTGCTCGCTAACAACGAAGAAAAACAACATTGATTCCCGTTCAGCTTCACGCTAGCAGGCTACTAACCGTTAGCCAGGTTAGCGTTACCATGACAACACGCCAAGATTCCCGTTAGCTTGCTCATTAGCCACACTAGCGTTAGCCGACAGCCGTTAGAGCGACGCTAGGAAAAGCTCCGGGTCGGTTCTCCGTGAAGGTTTCGTTCTCGGTGCGAGCTACTCACCGTTTCGCTCCGGGTAGCGGCTTTAACCTCACTCGGTGGCAGGTACGGCAGGTGAGCGGCAGGTGAGCGGCGGAGTCGGTCGGAGGTTCGGCTCTTGTGTCTCGAGGCTGCGCGCTGTCACGGAGCTGTCAGCACGCGGCGCGGCGCGGCGGGGCGGGGCGGAGCGTCTCGTGCGTAAACAAGGCGTTAGTTTAGTTTGGTCACGAGGAGGCGCGCCGCCGGCTCAGCGCGAGAACATCTTCCTCCTCATCCTCCTCCCCTCCGACTGTACTCTGTTTTCTCAGTATAATCTGTAAAACTGGCACCTGGTAGTACTCCCTCAGGAAGGTACCCGGGGTTTTACTGTGGTAACCATGGAAACAGCTATGGTTTGTGTAGTACTGCAGTTAAACCCCCTGTGTCTGTACAGTTTTACTGCTAGGTAATCACAGGTACCTTAAAACACCTAAAAAAAAAAAAAAAAAACACCCCCCACAAAACAATCAAACAAACAAACAAACAATAGTAATAATAATAATAATAATAAAATAAATTTAAAAAAAAAAAAAAAAAAAAAAAAAAAACATAGTCATACTCCAGTAATACTGCGGCTGGGACAGTAACCATCGGGTACCATAGTAATATTGCATGTTACTCAGGCTATTTTGTCCGTTTTTGCATATTTAATAGTTTCCTAACTAGAACAAGAAAATTTGATTACATTACCCCAATTCTTGCCTCCCTTCATTGGCTTCCTGTCCATGTTAGATCAGACTTTAAGGTGCTTCTGTTAACTTATAAAATCTTAAATGGTTTTGCTTTGGCCCCATCTTATCTTTCTGATCTCCTTAAACCCTATATCAGAATATGTTAGAATAAAGAATATGTTAATATTATGTATTGATATTTGATCTTGCTTTTTGTCAACAATTTTTAATAGTTCATGAACTTTTATTTAACTTTGTAATCAGTATTACAGCAATTGTTAGTATAATTGAATTCTTCATATTTCTTAAAATACTTATATATTAACATTATTTCATCCTGATTATTAAATTGTCTTCTTTTAATTTTTTATATTTAATGGAATTTTAATTAACTAGCAGTTAATTAACTTATTTAACTTTTGATTTATTTTGTAATGAATATAAATAATATAAATAATATAAAAAAAATTATAGGCAAATTACCAAGACATTTCTCTCTTTTTTTTTTTTTTTTTTGTTTTTTTTGGTAGTCAATCAGTAAAACTGTGCTAATTCCTCTTTGTGTGTTTACACATATAATAAATATCTGGAGTGAATTCAGTTAGATGAGGTGTACTGCACGGGGGAGGTGTCACTGTAATTAACACACACACACACACACACACACACGCACACACACACACACACACACACCTAACACCATAAGGAGCTGGCCTGGTGGTTTGTGAACACGCAGTGAGACCATCTGGCTGGCCTCAAACACACACACACACACACACAATAAAAACACATAAACACACATATCGTTTCTGTCAGGTAAAATCCTCACATCTCAAACCTAAACCATTCTCAGGAGGTAGACCAGCAGCCTGACCCCGTTCTCACTTCAAGGGGGATTTCTCAGCTGTTTTCATCAGACCATGTGGGTCAAAGTGTCCATTTGAAAATCCTAAATTATAAGTTAAAACTCAAATTCACCAAATGTGGAGCTGGGAGGTCAGGAGGTTTTCATGTGACGACGTCGACAAAACTGAGAAGACGCGGCACCACCTGAAGCCAAAGTGAGAGCCGAGCGCGGCCCCAGCTCGTCCCTGAGGCCCGGCCTCGTCACCACGCTGGCTCTTCAACCTGCAGCTGAGGGCTGCTTTCACTGTCCATTCATCTATTATTATATAGATGAATCAATTCATCATATATAGTGTAAAAAAAAAAGTCTGACGGCAAGTAATCAGAGCTCAAAGAGACATCCTAAAATGTCTCCCTCAGTCTGAGCAGCAGCCAGAAAAACAAGTATTCATTTAATAAAGATATGAACAGAGCAAAGTTAATCTGGGATCAGACAGAGGTTGGCTTTTTTTTTTGTTTGTTTTTTTTTTGTTTTTTAACTGGATGCATGACTAAAATCATATAATACTATAATCAGTTCATTTTCTGGCAGTCGACTGTTCAGCTGTTTGAGCACAGGAGGGTGACAGTAGAGGAAGAGGCATCAGGATGACCTTTGACCCCGGCTCAGCTGTATCAGAGCCCACGCCAGAGGAGCGTTTTCCATGCTCGCAGGGCTCCTGTACTTCCTTACATTTCAAAAGTCAAACCTTCTCCTAAAGCATCTCTTGACTGGATTTTAAGATTTAATGCCCAACATGCAAATTGATTGGGCTTGTAGCGGCGGCCCTGCATGGCCACGTTTCTACAGCCTCTCTTGCAGTTTTATTGTGACCACATTATTTTCTCCCAACAACTGTTTTGATGATAGAAGAAGTGGCAGAGGACGAGCGGCAGTCCTGGTCCAACGAGGACATCAGGGCTCTGCTCGCTGTCCGGACAGAGGACGACGTCCAACGTCAAATCCACGCTGTTTGACGAAATCAGGACGTAATGTGACACACAGTGAGAGAGCTGGCAGCGGTGGGGATCCAACACGCAACGGGACAGGGCTGCCAAAAACTGAACAAACTGAGCAATCTGAGGTGTCAGTAGAAGACAGAGGACAGATGACATTACAGTCCAGGAGTCATAAACATTCATCATGTGTATTAAACTCCAAACCAGATGTAACAGTCCAACAGATAACCTTCAAATTAAAACAATTTCTGGCCCCGACAGACCGATCAGACATGAACAGTCCTCACCGACGCTGACCGTCTTCTTTTAGAGACAAACACATCCTGACAAAACAATCTCATTAACTTTCCTCCTGACTCATTACAAACTCTTTCCTGGCTCCATTCCTGTATTATGCAAAGTTGCATAATCCAAACACAGTCATGTTTTTGGTGCCAAAAAAAAAAAAAAAATATCAGGAGCAGAGCAGTTTTGTACAAAAAGCACCCATGAATGGTTTTACTCTGAGGCCGAGCTACAAAATAAAGCAGAACTCATCGTATAAAGAGAAAATGCTGATTATTACAAGCTTAAAAATACAGAATCAGAAAGTTTTTCCATGATTACTGTGAAGGATTATGCAATTTGCTGCGATTTCGTCCTCATGCGGCATGAAAATGATGCTGCACAGAGGAACCTGGTATGTCTAAAAATACAGCAGAAAAAAGAAGCTTTCATACAGCTGATTTTCTTAAAATAAAGGAGTCCGTGTCATTTCAGCTCAGCTTCAAAAGTGAAACAGCATTACTGACGTTTTCCTTGACAACAAAACAAGTCAAAAGACGCTCAATTATCCCTCACCGGTGAAAATCACAAGCACTGCAATCCGCCTGTATGATCCTAAAACACATCATAGTTATTGTAATAGTCAAGCACATTGATAATCAAACTTTTCTACAAAAATATCAAATCTACAGCTATTTACAGTTTTCTTACATGAGAACAAACACAGAGAACACTGAAGAGACACTCTGACGTTGTGAGTTTGCCGTTGTTGCCAGTATTTTCTGTAATGTCTCTTTAACTAAATGAAAACAGTTTATTAACCCCTTGAACTCGGACTTTCCCCTCAAATTTCCCCTGGAAAACATCAAGGTTAAAAACATGTTTTATATACTTTGCAAAATTCCATGTATATACTCTGTATCTGCCCGTTCTAACGCTCTGATGAAGAGATCATAATGTATTGTGTTATTGTTCTTGGCAGCACCACAAAACCAAATGGAATGAAATTAGTTGTCTTGTGCATAATTTATATATAACTGCCTGTAATATTAGAAGGTTATATTTGGTGTCTTTCTCACTGCTGGCTGTGCAGTACATCAAAGCAGAGCTGACCTCTGCTGTAGTAGTGTTTGTGTGTGAGTGTGTGTGTGTGTGTGTGTGTGAGTGTGTGAGTGTGTGTGTGTGTGTGTGTGTGTGTGTGTTGTCTAGTTCCCTGGGTGTGACCCGAGTCCACACGGTGGTGAAACCTCTTCCACAGCTGCTCCCCTGGGCTGCTGATCCACAACACTGGATTTGTATCTGTCCATTCACTTCCACAGAAAAACACTCCCACTCGATGAACAAATCATGGTTCCCTTTTTTTTCTAGGAAATTAAACGTGTCTTTTCTTGTAATTTTGTTGTTTCAATTGGTAAGTAGATCCGGCAAGTAGCGTCTGCAGGAGACTTCTGCATAGTATCCTTGCACCGGGGAGAAATGACCTGATAGTTCTGTCACAAATAACTCTGTGTGTATATTGGGATTTGTTTTTTTTAATTTTGTAATAATCCTCTGTAGGTGTTGGTTTAGGTGCTAAAAGTTATTTTGGGAGCAGTTTTGATATTTCAACGCCATGTGGACTCGCTCGTCACACCAAACTCTCAACAAGAAGTTCAGTTGTGCTTTGGATTGATTAGGAATAATTACTGATTCAATTCTGTAACAGTTATCACTGTAGCTGTGATTCACTAAGAAATGTGATCACAAAAAAGACAAAAAAACAACAGACAGACAGCAGTCCTTCAGTTTAGGTGAACATTACCACAGCCCGTGTGATTATTCTAATGGATGCAGCAGTTGCATCGCAATGTAACGCAGCTTCAGAGCCGCTCGGATTTGAAATGAACGATGCTGTTCAGGTAGCAGAGCGGGAAACAGCTGACACGTCTCTTAGAGCGCCACAGAGGGTCAGGGCACGCCGGTGACTCAGCCGGCTGATGACATCATGAGTCCGACTCTTTTCTGTCACTCTTCATGTTCAAGAAAGATCAAATCTCATAAAAATAATCTTATAAATTTAAAAAAAAAAAAAAGAAAAGCTGTACAGGAATTTCAGCTGAAGTCAGTAAGAGCTATGTACAGTGTAGAAAAAGTGATGATTGTTGATATAAATCTAGAAAGTCAGGATTACAAAGCTAAGAGTTTTTTCGTTGAGAGCAGATATGAAGGAGACATGGCGAACGCGGCGAGCTGAACTCCGTCTGCAGCCCAGACTCAGACAGTCCAGGCTTCAGACGGACCTGTACAAAAACTTCAACTATTCAAGTCCCGGCTTTATTAAGAAATACTGAATTAACTAAAGCATAATTGTGAATATTGACTGATTGACATCTTAATAAAAAAGTAAAAGAAAAACTATTTTTCTGAGGGGTTTTTTTCTCACAATTTGTGACTTTATCATTTCAGATAAATGAGTTTTTCTCTCATAAATTTGTGAGTTTTTTTCCTCGTAAAATTGTGACTTTAATCGCGGAAATTGTTCTTTTTTTTCTTGGGATATCACCCCCCCTCTCATGAGTCTGTCACTTTCCCCCCTACAGCGGCACACTACGCTGTCGTAAAATCCTCCTCCTGTATGCAAATGAATCTTGATGACATCACATGACAGGAAAACATGAATCCGTGTTCAACTGTTAGTTTGCACAGCAGCCATGCATGTTTGTACAGAGCTAAACAATATGATGACGGTGATGATGATGATGATGATGATAAGTAAACAGCCAGGTGTGTTATGATAAAGCACATTTCAGTATAAGCAGTGCTTCCATGAGTGTGATATTAACGCCTAAAGAGAGAAAACTGAATCACGTTCACTGAAAAACAGTGCAGTTCAGTGTTTTGTCCACAGGGGGGCAGCACTGAGCACTGGTTAAACAGAGTAGAATATCTGGTGGTCAGTGGGGCTAAATGCTATGAAATGATCAGCACATTTGATTCCAGTTATTGATCAGTAACTGGACTGTTCCTGTCATTGTTCCACGGCCCCAATATTTCTAATGCAGACAGAATCTGCGCTGGAAAAACATTATTATCACTCAGAGAGCTGATTTTCTGGAAAAGTCCCACTGACCGCTGTTCATTTGACTCTGCTTAGCCCAGTTTTAGCCTCTATGGCGCCCCCTGGAGGTGGACCCACATTTTCTTGTATGTAGAATATGTCAATACATAGCCTATCTCTGGTAATATGCTAACAGTTCAGCTGGTAATGTTAACTAGCAAGCCAAGGAGCCTCCGTGTTTGTGAAGGCGGCTGATCAACCTGAGATCACATCCAGATGAACTGATGGTGAACGGACCCTGAACGCACCGTGAACTCAGTCAGTCCGTGTTCCCGCTGCACTTCTGGGAACGTTTAAGTCGCTGGGTTCAATTTATCACAACATCCGGAGCACGAGTCACCGTCTGCGCCTCTCCTCCTCGTATATATTTCAGTGCATATATGTTCCACCAGAGGGGGGCGCTGTCCTTGGTCGCGTGGAAGCCGCTGTTGATGCAAACCAAAGCGTTCGTTACGACGCCTCGCTGTGAGAACAAGCGTCTTCCACGTGGCGGCATGTCAGTCCCGCTGCCACAGTGTCTCCCTATTGGCCGCCAGGGACCGCAGGGTCAAACGGACCGGGGGGGGGGGCGGAGTCAGCGGCAGACGGACAGGCGCCTCACGGTGCTCAGGTCGCACAGCAGCCGCTTGACTCGCTGTTTGAGCTGCGGCAGGCGGGACAAAGGATCAGGAGGCTCGAGTTCACCAGAGTGATCCAAAAAGGACTCCAAAACTGGAGAGAGAGAGAGAGAGAGAGAGAGACAGAGGGAAAGAGAGAGAGAGAGAGATTAGGTTTCAGGCACACAGAGTTCAGTTTTTTCCTGTGTGCAGGAACATGAACCAAAACCAACCTTATTTTAAAGGGATGGTCAACCAAAATATGTGTATTTTCATTAAAAAAGTTTTTATTGTCATCACTGGCTGAAACATCCTGAAACCGAGGATCTGAAGTTCTTTCTATCAGCTGACAAAATAACAAAATATCAAACACATTTGTAAAAAAAAAAAAAAACTGAATCAAACCAGCTAACACTTGGCCTGCAGTCAGTCCGGTCCACTTCTGCATTTTGTCAGTTCTCAGCGTCTTAATGTGTAAATATGTTAGAGGTGGTTAAAAAATTTGTATTCTTTTTTTAAATGATTTTTTTATTGACTTTTTTATTACTGAATTGATTTACAGTAAAGATATTGGTAACATAAGAAACTAGACAACCTAAGGAATCCGTTGGGCCAAGCATGTCTAAGGCTGTCAGCTAAATGTCGCTCAGTTTAATTCAGTTTAGTTCAGTTTAATTTTGTTGAAGTAAAAACTGTCATGTCTGTCTCCAGCGGGGTCCTTTGACCTTTGACCTCCAGCTGTGTGAATGAAAATGGGTTCTCTCCCCTTTGCAGACACGCCCACCTTCTGCCAATCCCATGCAGTTTGGGCCCCAAAGCCTGCAGTCCACATGTGTTCTTGTGGCCTGTTGTAAAATGGTCATATCGTCCCTGCACTAAAGCATGTGTGTGTGTGTGTGTGTGTGTGTGTGTGTGTGTGTGTGTGTGTGTGTGTGTGTGTGTGTGTGTGTGTGTCTCACCGTCCAGCTCCCTCTCGATCAGGTCCATCCTGGCGGTGATCTGGCTGTGCAGACACTCGATGTGCTGCAGCAGGTTCAGCTGACACTGCAGCACCGACGCCGCCGGCGTGTGTGTGTGCGTGTGTGTGTGTGTGTCCGTGCGCGGCTGCACCGCCACATCCGTGTGTGTGTGCGCCTGCGCCTCAGTGTGCGTGTGAGCGTCTGTGTGTTTGTGTGCGTCGGTGTCTTCAGGCTTTGCACCCTGCAGGAGACAACAGAAGCAGACATGTTTGATCACAGGATTATTGATCCGGTGACTCTGATCATCGATCTGAAGGTTTTGTTGTGATGAAGGTTCTTATGTTCTGCTGCTCGCTCTCACTCTCACAGCTCCACATGTTAAAAATAGTTCTACTTGGAACAAAGGAGCTCTGCTTCAAACTGGCTCCTCTTGTATCATAGCAACAGCAGGAGGCCGATCAGAGAGGCACGGCGTCTGCTGCTGCTTCCTGTCAGGGTCGCCCCGCTCACTGGTCATGTGACGCAGCCAAAGCCTCAATTATCTTTATTTTAAACCAGAGGAGTGCATTTGAGTGATTTGGTTTCTCTCTCTCTCTGTCACACACACACACACACACAGTGATCTGTTGACTTTCTTCTTAAGCAGTGTGTTTTATAATCTCACCCAAATAACACAACGCATGTCCTGGATTTTTTTTTTTTTAACCTGTGAGCGGAGCAAATGTGGCCACAATAAAAATATATTCATACACATATATATATCTATATATATACATATATATATATATATACATATATACATATACATATATATATATATCTATATATATATATATATATATATAGATAGATAGATAGATATATATATAGATATATATATATCCGGCTGATGTCAAACACATGACCTGATGCCAGCAGTATGGGAAGGGAGCGAGAGAGGGAGAGAGAGGGAGAGAGCAGGGGTGGCCGAGCGAGCTAGACAGTGAATGAAAAGAGAGAGAGTGGAAGACGTGATAATAAATGTTTTTCACAGTATTGATCTAATATTGATATATTGCCCACCCTAACTGAAACATTTCTAACCTTACACATAACCCTGACTAGCAATGTAGGATAATATCGGGGCGTCATCGCTATCAGCTGATCTGCTTTGAAATGAAAGAGTGTTATCTGCCAAAAATTTCCTGCTGATGTGACCGATGTGGGGAACAGATCCTGGTTCAGCATCTTCTGTTTCAGTCGGATGAGTCTTACAGTTTTGTTTGAAAGTGTTATATAAATATAGTTATGGCAGGTTTTACTTAACTTAAGTTTAAGGAGTTTTAGTACAAAAGGCAAAAACACTGTAAGTGCCCGTAGGTTAGAGGAGGCAGGGGGCGCTGTTGTGTGTTTTTGTCTGTACCTGCTCACAGACCGGCGTTTCACACTCCTCCTGTTTCTCCCATGATGCCCCGGGCTTCTGGTAGCAGTGCTCGCTGCTGACGTAACACGCCGGGGAGAAACCGCCCGTCCGCTCGGAGGCGTCGCCCGTCTGATCGGCCGCGGCGGCTGGCTCCTCCTCCTGTTTCCATGACAACCGCCACAGCTGCAGGTCGGAGTCGGAGGGCGAGCTGTCAAACACACACACACACACACACACACACACACACACACAGAGACTGTTGCGGAAATGGAATTTTATGGTAATTTTTGTGTAATTGAATTTATCAGAAAAATATGTATAAACAAATAAATGTATAAATATGTATAATTTTTAGGAAAAAAATCCAAAAAATTACAAATATTTTCCTTTTTTTCTGATTTTCTGGTCTTTTTTTTTGGTAATTTTCTGGTCAGTATTTGGAAAGTTTTGGGTCATTTCTTGCTAATTTGCTCATGACCTTTTTTTTTTTTTTTTTTACTGTTTTTGAAAGAAACCTGACTTGATTTCTTTCAAACACGGGAAAAAGGATGGATTGGTTTTTTTTTTTCATTAGTGTTCAGATGTCGATCAGAAGTCCTGTGATGGGACACGCGGCTCTGGACCCACTCACTGTAGGAGTCTGATCTTGAGCTGCAGGCCTTTGAGGACCTGATTGAGGCCGTGTGTGTGTGCGAGCAGCCGGTTGGTGTGTGAGATCTTGGCGGCGTTCAGCTCCGAGTAGTTCTCCCTCACACACGACAGGCCAAACATGTGACCGGACGTCAGCCAATCAGGATCTGGCAGGTACCGCTGAGCCCGCCTCCAGCCTGTGCAAGGACAACACACACACACACACACACACACACACACACACACACGTAGACACAAATATTACACACACACTTTGTCTCAGACCCACAGTTACAACTTCAACTGCAAATAACCAACCAGTCCAACATCATACCAATCAATGGATAAACTGAAGATGTATGACATGCATTAATTCCAGGAGTTAACATTTCACACACACACACACACACACACACACACACACACACACACACAGAGAGAGAGAGAGTAGTACCTGCAGTGTCTCGGCAGCAGTAGCAGATGTAGTTGTGTGGAACGTTGTCCTCATACAAACCCATACAGGTGCCATGCTGCCAACACAGACACAGCTCACACTACACACACACACACACACACACACACACACACACACACACACACACACACAGAGAGCGAGAGAGAGAGAGAGACACACATGATGAGAAATATCACTGGATTTTTGATTATTTTTCCCAGGTCACTCTCATTACAGCCCTAATTTTGATTTATATACGACCACGTGTGCAGCCACACCACACACTCTGTACTGATGTGTGTGTGTGTGTGTGCGCGCGCTGTCTCACCTGTATCATGAAGTCGTTCTCCTCGTCGACCTCGCACACACACCTCACCACCTCGCACTCCTCCGTCTCCATGGCGACCGACCAGAAGGACGGGTCCTCCTCGCTCTCGGCCGTTAACGTCGACCAATCGCTGCCTTCGTCGACCGGAGGGGGCGGGGCTAAGGTAAGAGAGCGCCTGCTGTCAGATTTACGCTGAGAATTTCAAAGGTCTTTATGTAAAATCACACAGGTTTTGGTTTTTCTTTGGCTGCTTCTTTACGTTTTTGGAATGATTAGGCTTTTTTGTTTTTTGTTGTTTTTTCTCATGGTGCTACAGATAATTTCAATTAGTGATACGTCGATGTTCTCATCATAAACTGAGGAAAAATCATCATAATATAAGAGCAGGAAACTCTGGCTGATATCGGTGTTTCCAGTATTTGGTGTGTTCGTGTGAACGTCACCAAACCTCTCGAACCAGGAGGCTTTTGTGTTGAAAGGTTTCATATTTACTCTCTTAACACCAGTTACTTTGTTGCTTCTGATTTTTTTAATTTTCAGGTCTCTTTTGGGTAATTTTCTTGTAACCTTGTATCAACATGTTGCTAATTTTGGTGGTAATTTCCTTCTAATCTGCTTTTTTTTCCCCCATGTTTTTGAAAAAATCAAGGTGTTACATACTTGACATGAATGTGTTCAGAACGAACTCAAACTCAGAGACACATTTAAATACAAGACATGAGATGTTGATCCAGCATCACTAACCTGACATTTAAATACACCACTTCATTGCAAATATAGTTTTATAATTATTAAACATAAAAATATTTGCCAATTTTTTGAGTATTTTTTCACTTCATGTCTAGTAAATGCCAATTATTGCTAATTTTCTTCCATATTTTTGGGATACTTTTTTTTTTAACTAATGTTCCCATTTTGTTTTTTTCTTTTCATTTGCTAATCCCCTTTATTCCTGTGGTTTCGTGAATTTGCTCAGGTTTCAAAGTGTGAACCACTCAGTGATTGTGTGTGTGTGTGTGTGTGTGTGTGTGTGCGTGCACGTGCACACGTATGTGGTTGCGTTGTGTTTGTGTTTCCCACTGTGTGTACAATTTTCCCCACTGTGTCGGTGCATGTTGCCCATCACGCTGCTCACTGTCAGACTGTGTGTGTGAGTGTGTGTGTGAGTGTGAGTGTGTGTGAGTGTGAGTGTGTGTGTGTGTGTGTGACGCACCGTGTGTGTGTGTGCTGTAGTGTCTGGCAGACAGTTTCAGGGTGATGGGAGGTCTGTCTGAGTTCTCGTCGTCGCTGCTGTCGTGTGCTGATTGGAGGAGAAACACAGTCAGACTTTCTGTCCGATCACGGCTCGAACGCTGAGAACCGCCTGCTTTTCCACTACAGACAGGTTTCTGCATCACTGCCTGGTTTTAGTGAAGCGCTGCATAAACATTATTATTATACCACAACAGGGCTGGGCGATTATGGCAGAAATCAAAATCAAAAGAACATTTTACCTCGATTACGATTAATGAACGATTATCACCGATTATTATAGCTTGAATCTTTTGCAAACAAAACGGCAATGTCAAACTACAAAACGCTGCATCTCTTCTAAACAAATATTATTTCAAGTAATATTATTGCTATATTATTATTATTAGGAGTAGTATATATATGTACTAATAATAATATAGCGTGCCTGCATAGTAAGCAGGCTATATTAATTTCTCAGAATTTTGCTCCCTAATGATTATCAATTATTATCATCATTATTATTATTATCATTAGTAGTAGTAGTAGTAGTAATAGTACAATAATTAATCATCAGTATCTAGGCTATATATTATTATCATATCTATATTACTCTTATTCTTATTCACTACCCAGAACAATGCGGTGAGGCTCTTTTTAATCCGCGCTGCTTAAACTGCTGGAAGTTTGCAGTGGACAGCCCGAGTGAGGAGGAACGGACTGTGGTTACCATGACAACAGGAGCATTTTGTGATGTGATGTGTTGTGGTGTGGTAACCGGAATAACCGACATGGGCAGGATTATGTCGGTTTCGATTATTTTTCGATTAATTGCCCAGCCCTATAACACAATCATAATTTTGCTACTAGATTCAAGGTGCTTTAAAATAAAATCGCCTAAATCCATCTGCTGTGACAAACAGATTTTCTCTCCAGGTTCTGATGCTGAGACATCAAGTTGGACTCCAGCAGAGAAAACAACAGCGCGACTGCAGCTTGGTGACCACGACGAACAGCTGAGCGCAAATTTCTAAAACAAATGAAAGTTAAGAAGCAGCTGCAGAAAGTAAAGGTGTGATGAAGCTCAGTAAAAGTTGCATTTACAACAGGAGGGGCCAGATTCTCTCCCTGCATATGAATTAGTACCGAAACGATCAATCAAACAAAAAAAATGATTTCAGTTTTGATAATCAAGTCATTTTAGTCACTGATCGAGTAAAAATGCCAAAAATTGTCTGATTCCAGCTTCACTAAGATGCAAACATTGTCTTGCTTCTCTCATATCGTTATTAAATAAATTCCTTGGGTTTTTTTGGCTGCTGGTCAAACATTTGAAGACAAAACTTAAGGATCTGATTTCCCAGCAGGCTTTGATTTTATTTTTCATACTTAATACCCTAGATAGTTAATCAATTAATTTAAAAAACAAATGACAGATTGCATGCTCCTTCTCTCTGTCAACCTCCTGTGTGAGTCCTGCGTTCAGTCGGCACACACACACACGCCGTCTCGTAGAAACACCTGAATAAAACCTGAGCTGATCTCTTCATCACTCGACCGACTCACCTGAGTGGCTTTTCTTCTTCTTCTTCTTCTTCTTTTTCTTCTTCAGTTTGACTCGCAGGAAGTTCCTCCTCTCCTTCCGGTCCTGCGCTGCGTCTCTCTGCCTCCCGCCTTCCTTCTTCACCTCTGCTTACAGACAGACAGGTGACAGACAGACAGGTGAGACAGAAACTTTTTTTTGTTTTGTTCACAAACACACACACTTGTCATCATCTTGAACTGATTCTACTGAACTGTAATAAAAAACACTCCACCATCGTTTCCACTGGAGACACACAATAGATGTGTGGTTGATATATTATCCTCCAGTAAATGAGAAAATTAAATTATGGTTATCGTGCCCATAATGGAATCTCAGTCGATAATTATATCTGGTAATGTGGAGCAGCAGCTGTGGTTCTTCTGCGGCTCTGTGACAAAATATTTTAGTGAAAAACACTAAAGACACTCAGAACCTGTTTTTTTTTCTTCTTCTTCTTTTAATTGATTAGTTGATTTGCTCTGACCAGTCGTCATTAGACTCTGTTATTTTAAAGCAGAACTAGACGCCGGCTGCCGTGTAGTGTGTTATGTTTAATGTGATAGGCTTTTCTCTTGAACTGATATGACCTGCATTGCTGCCGGTTAGCACTTTAACAGAGAAAATGATCAATATTTGATGGAAAAAATGTTTCTTCTTGCATTAACTACAGTTTGTTTACAGAAATTGTTTTGGCTGTGTGAAAAATTAAAAGTTAATAATAATAATAATAATAATAATACATTTTATTTGTTATGGCGCCTTTCATGGCACTCAAGGTCACCTTACAGTAAAAATAAATACAAAATACAGCATCAACAAAAAAAAAAAAAAAAAAAAAACAGCATAAAGAACATCAAAGTTAACCCTTACTGTCCTCTTCACATTTTTGCAGAAGTGAGAGTAATGTTCCCGGTTATCATGTCAGTGCTGACCACAGCCGACAGATCATTATTATCATCATCAAATCAGTGAATCTCTGATTTAACAGCCGGTCTGTCTGAAAACCCACCTGCTCCCATGGTGCTGTGCTCTCTGTTGTCATGGTGACAGTTGTTGCTGTTCTGGTTCTCCTTCCTCCTCTCTGACAGGAAGTCCCGGCCCTCAGAGGACGACGACCGCTTCCTCCTACAACAACACAACAACACAGTGAGCTAAACCTGAGCTGCTTTAGCACCGAGGTGTTATTTTATTTATTTATTTTTTTTAAATCAGCGACACGCGGCGCAACGACCCACCGCGCTGCGTCCGGCTCGCCGCCCGGCTCGTCCAGCTGCTGCTCAGAGTGGTAGTACTTGATGTGGTAGTGCAGCAGGCTGGCCTTCCTGAACGACTTGGTGCAGCCCGGCGCCGGGCATTTGAACGGGTTGTGGTCCAACTCGATGGACAGGATGGGGGGAGGCTGGTTCTTGATCACCCGGTACACTGAGGAGAGAGAGGGAGAACACAGAACACATCGCTAGAACCCGCTAGAGAAAACACATCAGAACCCTGCTGATTATCCACTCGACATGGAAGGACGAGCGGAAAAGCTCCATGATGTTAAAAACAAAAAATTCAGTTAAAGCAGAGACTGATCAAACAAAGATATCATGAAGTCTTTTGTTTTCTGTTGTACATGACTTAGATTTTATTGTGTGAAAGTGTGTAAAATTAAAAATAAGAATCTAAGGGCTAAAAGGAAATACAGTGGTCCCTCGTTTCTCGCGGGAGTTACGTTCTAAAAATAACCCGCAATAGGCGAAATCCACGAAGTAGTCAGCTTTATTTTTTACAATTATTCTAGATGTTTTAAGGCTGTAAACCCCCTCACTACACACTTTATACACTTTTCTCAGACAGGCATTAACATTTCCTCACTTTTCTCTCTTGTTTAAACTCTCAAAGTTCAAACCTTCGTAGAAAAATAAGTCCAGTATTATAGAATGAACGCATTCTGTAGCCTACTGTGCAGGAGACACGGCACGGAGGAGATTGATTGACAGTGGTC
Organism: Myripristis murdjan; assembly: GCF_902150065.1. Lineage (NCBI taxonomy): Eukaryota > Metazoa > Chordata > Actinopteri > Holocentriformes > Holocentridae > Myripristis > Myripristis murdjan. The sequence goes on from NC_043986.1 coordinate 3,426,399, forward strand.
TACAGTCCCTTAGCCAATCAGGACGCAGAACACAATGCGCTGTAAAAAAAAAAAAAAAAAAAGATTGCACTAAAAAAAATCTGCGAAACTGCGAGGCCGCGAAAGGTGAACCGCGTTATAGCGAGGGACAACTGTACACAAAAAAACCCCTCTTTTTATGTTGCTCTTATAAATAAATGATATTAAATTATATAGCTATAAATTCAAAAAGCCTCCTTGTGTTTCCAGAGGAAGCTGACATTCCCTCCTCTGGTATCCACACAAAATCTCATCAGTTCCACTTTTCTGTCTCTGGAATCGATAACATTGATAAGAAGTGTGGAGTGTGTTGTGTGTGTGTGTGTGTGTGTGTGTGTGTGTGTGTGTGTACTCACATGGTTCCCTGCTGAATTTGTGTGTGGTGGGCAGGTGAGCCTGGCGCTCCAACATGACATCTGACAGACAAAGAGACAGAGACCAACATTCAGGCTCTTCAGGATGTGAGATTATATTCTTATTCTCCTTCCTGAGCCGTATTTCTAATCCCTGCAGTCAAACAGCCACAGAGGAAAATTCACTCAGGCGACTGGTCAGAGTGTGTCCACCTGTCTGTCTCACTGTGTACCTCTGTCTGAGTGGGCGGAGTTAGGAGGGGCAGACTGGGCGGGGTCACTTATGGTTGGCTGAGTTCCACTGCTCCTGCCTGCAGGGGAACCAATCAGATTAAAGAGACATTCGGTTTCTGTTGATGCCGTTTATTGATTTCAGAGGTGCAGGTCTGTGGTCATGTGACTCACCCTCGTCTGCTCTCTTCTTGGCCGGCGGCTCTGAAGATGAAGGTTCAGCTTTCCTCTTCCTCTCCTCCTCATCCTCCTCTTCCTCCTTCTCTTCCTTTACTGTCTCCGCCTCTTCCTTCTTTTCCTCCTCCTCCTCCTCTTTCTCTCTTCCCTCCTCCTCTTCCTCCTCCTCCTCCTCCTCCTCCTCCTCTTCGCTCTCGCCCTCACTCTCGCCCTCCTCCCAGCCTTCGCTGCCCGCCACACTCTTATCTGGTCTCACCTTCTGCGCACACACACACACACACACACACACACACACACACACACACACATAATCTCAGCATGGTGGTTATGTATGTGCAGAGGACAAAATGTGGACCAACAGGAGTGGAATATTCCTTACTTCCTGGAAGGGTTTGACTTTTGTGGGCTTCACAGTCTGAACCACGCCGTCGTAGAAACGCACTGTGTAGGAGTCTGACGTACACACACACACACACACACACACACACACACACACAATACAACTGTGTCAATCTAACAATGCCATAACACATCAGTCAACAGCATTTTTTAATGAGAGTAGGACTGTGGCCTGGTGTCCCACAGAGAGGCAGCCACAGTGAGGCTTTCCTCCACTGCTGTTTTGCCGTTCTGCCAAAATAAACCAAATTTTTTCCGATTCTAATGTAATTGGAAAAAATTCCAATGTAATCCGATTCCATAATGTAAAAGCCGCTTAATGAGGCTCACTTTCGAAGTCCCGCCCCCGCCCTACTTCTGATTGGCTAGTAGGCCTATTGTTGGTGTGGTTGAGAACGAAAGCTGTGCTTTTATTGGATCCAGAGAAACGTCTGCAGTCACGCCGGAGATCGGGCACGGCGCCGGAATGCTATCAGCCCGGAAAGTGGCATTAATCAGATGTGTTGCGATGATTCACAGCATTACATTACCATAACATTAAAGGGTACTACTGACATTATGAGTCATCTCAGGAGCTTTGAATGCAAAACACTTGGTTTCACAGGACAGAGGTGTCCTGCACGATGTATCAGCTGTTTACACATGAACACTGTGGGCTCCATTTGAACAGTTTAACTACACAGCAAAGCAGAGCAAACGCCTTTAGGACGTGTCCAAGTCCACTTCTGCTGTTTTAATGGTGGACAAAAGGCTGTTTGCTCCAGGCTCCTGGTCCTAAAGGCTTGTCCTGAGTCTCTTCATTAATCCTGGCTGTGTTTTGGGCGTAACATGCAGTGAACCAATCAGAGCGCCGTCTCCCATCCCCTTTAACAGCCAGGTGTGTCACACCTTGGTGGGCTGCTGTTCTAATGGAGGATTTTCCAGGTAAGAAGGAAGGAGACGGAGTGAAAGCTCACGAGCAGATCAGGACCTCTGTGGTCGGCCACCATCACTGTCTGATGATGAGCTTCAGACAGCAGAGAGACCTGCAGCACTGACCTCAGAGCAACACGCCCATAGAGCTCAGAGGGACATGAGAGACTTTGCTGTTTCCACAAGGGGGCGCTGCACGGGGAAATGACACCTGAGCTGCTCGGAGACTAGAAGAGACATTCACGTCACGCTTGTTGTTGCTTAGCGGCGGGTGGAGGACGGAGCCCTACATGTTCCCAAAAAGGGTCTGTGGCTTTGACCTTTGGCCTCCTCACACTCTCACCACAGACACACAACATGTTCTCAGTGATGTGATGGGATGAAATGTAGCAGGGTGTTGGGGGTGAAAGGTCAAAGTTGAGCCTCACCGTCTTTGTTGACCCTGAGGATTTTGGCTGGGTAGAAGCGACAGTCTGTCCAACAGGCCAGGACCCTCGAACCTGATCCAAACATCTGAGACACACAGAGAGAGAGAGTGTGTGTGTGTGTGTGTTACTATCCTGGTAACATGAGGATGTCAAGTCTAATAAAACATGTCCTGTGTGTGTGTCGGTGGTACCGGTGGTGGGCGGGGCTGCCTCAGGCCCTGCCGCCTCAAGCTGATTCGCTCCATCGGCCGCAGGTACGGCGAGCTCCATGGAAACCACTCGTCATGGCGACGGCTCCACTGGCGGTAATGGATCAGAACTCGTTCTTTGTCATAGTCGATTTTCTCTATAGAGGCCGTGTACCTGGTGGTGACAGAATATCATTTTTTAAATATCTGAGACTAAACATTAAAAAGTTAAAATTGTAATTAAAATAATACAAAATAAAAATAAAATACCAAACAAAATAAAAATTTCTTTCAAATGTGAGTGGAATATTACACAGGAAAAGATAATAAATTTAAAGTGCTACAATTCTTAATACAATTTTACATATGTACCCTCTATCTATTTGAATGTACCTGTATACACAAAGTGTCTGTTTTCTCACATATAATATGTGTTTTCATGTTAATTGACAAACAATAATGAATTTATCATAGTCAAAGTCAAATTTATTCATAAGCACATTTAAAAATGGCTACAGCTGACCAAAGCATGGTATAAATCCAAAATCTAACAGTTAAAATAGAATAAAACAATAATAATAATGAATAAAATAAAATATTAATATAAAAATAATACCAATCATAAATCTGTCTGTAAGTTTACAGGTCTGTTCCTCTGGAGGTGTGTATGTTACTGTGTGTGTGTGTGTGTGTGTGTGTGTGGTCCACACCAGTTCTTGTGGCGGTCTCGGGCCTCCAGCTGAGCTCCGACCTCGAAGGTGATGCCTGATCTCTCTGGAGGAGTTTTCATCTGCAGACACACAGAATCATCTTTACAGGCCGATAAACATCAGGAAAACTTACTTCCTGTCAAGCTGCTCTCCTGACAAACACGAAGCCCGCACAGTTTGTCTTGGGCCGGGCGGAGGCCTCATCTACATTTTAACATGTGTTATCACAAACAGGCTTTTCCTTTGTTTTGCTGGAAAACTGAAGCCTGTGTTGCTGTCAACAGGGAGCGGTCCTGGTTCTGGACCAGCGCTCCATCGGTGCTCAGATCGACCCTCTAACAGCTGACCCATGTTTCCAGCGGCCCGTGAGCTGCTCTGATGCTTAATGAACTGATGCAAGCCTTTTGGATGGGAGCGCTCTCAACAGAAACACAGGAAAACAACAAACAAACAACAAACAGAACCACAGAATCCTGTTTTGTTTAAGTTTATCAAAGCCTTCCCTGTAAGTAAAATTAGGGGTGGGGGAAAAAATCGATTCACTTAAATACTGAATCCTGTGTGATTTTTTTTTTTTTTTTTTTTTACTATTTTGTAATCAGCTTCTTTTTTTTTTTATTACTGAATTAAATTACAAACTAAAGACCTGGGGCATTCAGAGGATGTCTGGTCCCTCTGCTGAAAAAAGCAATTCTTACAGAAATCATGGTGTTCCTGCAGCTCTTGATGTCCTACTGTAGTATTTGGGAATTTGGGGATTTCTGGCCGTTTTTATTCATTCTCCTGTGGTCAGAAATGGTTACATTTTGCACCAAATTTGTGGAACAAATATCAACCCAGAAATTACCGCAACAAGTTATGACGCATACTTGAGAATGGCTTCATACACTTCCGTCATAATGTTCTAACTCTTATACACTCTGAATAAAAAAAAGAATGGGCACCAAACATAAAGACAATGTTTATTCAAGATTTATGACTAGAATAACTTGACACACAGAGCTGAGCTACATCTCAAATTAATCTTCAGGCTCCCAGCTCTCCGAAAGTGTTCACCACTTCTGTTTGGCTTCTACTGTTGACCTTTGACCCCCTCGCTGAAGCCCCCCTGCTCCCACTCAATAAACTGGGCCTAAGAAAGGGCTGGACTGGGAGGGGGTTGAGATTTAGCTTTGGGACGAGGGCGGCGCTCCCAGACTCCCAGAACCGACAGCCGTGGAAAGGCATCACAAAATGCAAGAATTTGCTTCTCCACTGTTATTAATCTGAACAAATTAACCCATACATAATAAGTTCAATCCAATAGGACTATATCACACAGACTGACAGAAATGCACAGCTTTCTGATCAAAACGTCATTCAAATTACTCCAACATCAATGCGAACTGAATTGTATTTCCATTCAAAATGAACTGCACACAAACCAGTGTGGCACAACAGTAACTGCATTAATAGCAGAACAGAAATGTCTTTTTTTATTCATATTATTATTATTATAATCCTCATACATGTGTGGTGATTTCTCAAAAAGCGCGCCACGCGTGACAGCTGTCAGGTGATGACGTCTGCGTTGCGCACCGGCACCGCTTCCTGTTTCCGTTTCTAACAAACTTAATACCGTCTGCCATTGAAATCGGGGTTAATAGCAAAAAAAACATAAATCTCCTCACGGGCTGTTGTTATTTCCAACACATTTAACTAAGTGACGCACGTTAGTAATCAAGTTCAGGTGCCAAGATATGAAACTTGCCGTGCTGCTCATCAGAGCGATGTGGAAACTTGTGCTAACGTCACCGAGATAACGATAAGACACAAACTCTTCATAGTTCATGCATTTCCACAAGAATATCCTTAGTAGTGACGGCTCGATGTGATAAATAACCAGTACACGTCACAAACGTCAAAAAACTGTGAACAAAAACACTTCAATGTGAGGTTTACTAACATTTCTGCATCTGTCCACATAACTGTCTAATCGGAGGAAGCTGATTGGTCACAAGCCGCGGTGCTGACTTTTCATTGGACGGCGCTGCTGTCAGTTAGAGCGAAGTCCCGCCCCTCCCCCCAGCCGCTGTTGTCGTTCGGGCTAACGGCTAATGTGCTAATGTCGATACTGTTAGCATTAAAGAGCACGGCGCGATGTCACGGCGTGCGACATGACACACACAGACGAATCACACATCTGCGACATGCACCTTTATTTGTGAAATCACGAAGGAGCGCACGTAACGGTAACCCGCTGTGTCCGTCCCATTGACAGTGAGCGGAGAAGCTAACGAAGCTAACGGAGCTAACGGAGCTAAATCTGACAAGTCACAGTGACAGCTGCACCAGGATCAAAGTTTAATCGCGCCGAATCGTTTATAAGGAAAGCGGACACGGTTATGTAACTATTCGCACTACTTAAATGTTAAATTGAGCATAAAACTGACAGAAAATCCGCCATGTCTGCGCAAATTATCAACAATTATCAAGCTTGTTTACCTCGCGCGCTCCCTGTTGTATACTCCCCCCCGGGTGACGCGCTGGAAGCGTGCTGGAGAGCCGCGCATGCGCAGGCCACAAACTCCCTTTAATGAGCTGCTGGAGTTTGTTGCACGGTCCAATATAATATCGATAAAAAATCAATGCTGAACACAGGACAGGACGAAAGTCAGAATGGGTTGGTAGGTTATATAATTCAGACAGAATTAGGAGATTTGGGTGTATTTTTTCTTCCCTGAATTGATTAAATCAGTGTATTTATAAACTGTAGGTGTGTTGTTGTTTTTTTTTTTTTCCTGTGAGGCATGAGTGAGGAAAAAGAAAAAAGAAAAAAGGAAGAAGAACAATCTCAAAGCCTATTTTGAAATTACATAACCATACATGACCGTACTGGGAGGAGGAGGGGGGAGGTGTTGAAATGCGGTGAGGCGCTGACTGGTGGCGCCACCTGCTGGACGGATCCGGCACTGCACCAAAGCTGCTCCATGTGAACCGGACTGAGCAAATGAATGGCGTTGCACAGGAGTTGTTGTGCAGTTCTAACTACAACAAGTTGTTTGTAGTGTGTGTGTGTGTGTGTGTGTGTGTGTGTGTGTGTATCTGCAGGCCGTGGCTGTTGCAGAAGCCTTACCCCAGCGGCAGCTTGCAGTAGTCGTGCAGACCCCGGCGGCCTGACAGTGCGTATTGTGCGGCGTGTTGCTCGCTGGTTGGTTCGCGGCCCTCCAACCCACCGCTGTGATGTGTTGCTCTCAGCTTCGACCAGCGAGCGTCATTACAACCGTGCAAACACTCGCAGAGCACAAATACAAGCAATGCATCACACTCAAGGTTCATAAACTAAACACTAATAAAGAAAAAAATTGAGATGTGGAGGTTTAAAAATATACCAAAAAAAAAAAAAAAAAAAAAAAAAAATAGCCTACACATGAGCATACATACAAGAAGCATAACTCCAAATAACCAAAATCAGGATTTATCTCCACAAATCCGCCTTGCAGTTTTGCTAGTACAGTCATGACTCATGCCAATAAAGCTTACTGAATTGAATTGAATTGGAGAGAGAGAAGGAGGGATAAACTTTTAAATCTCTGTTTGTCTGTCTGTCTCTCTTTCTCTGTGTCTGTCTGTCTGTCTCTGTCTGTCTCTCTCTGTCTATCTGTCTGTCTGTCTGTCTGTCTGTGTGTCTCTCTTTCTCTGTGTCTGTCTGTCTGTCTCTGTCTGTCTGTCTCTCTGTCTCTCCCTCTCTTTCTGTCTGTCTGTCTGTCTGTCTGTCTGTCTGCCTCTCAACACACAAATGATACATGAAAATAATACATAAAATAACAAAAGTGTATCTCTTTGGTATTAAATTAAGCTTTTTTTATTTATTTATTTATTTTTTGTCTCTGTGTTGTTGAGGCTCTACAGTTAAGCTTGACATTTTAAATCATGATTAGTAACAATGGATAATTCCTGCTTCCCTAGAGACAACAGGCCAATGTGCCTGATGAAAGCTCTCATTTCAAAGAAGCATTCTGAAGTAATTGACAAAATAAACAGTGAAGAAAAACATCAATAGCTTAGTTGATTATTATTATTATTATTATTATTATCTGTCTGTCTGTCTGTCTGTCTGCCTATCTGCTGCTTGCTTATCAAACAGACCTAACAATTCAGCTACCAATGAATGAGCAATAGTATGCATGTGTGGGGGGTAAAACATTTATTTTGCTCAAATTGAGTGGGGTACACAATTTAAAAAGACAACGGTGGGCCTGTTCAAAACTAATTTATACATTTTTTTTTTGTAATAATGTTATAATTATCATGACATTTTTTTATTATCAACCTTAATTTTTGTGCTGTGCGTAGTCTGCATATAGGGAGCGGCGGCCCTGATGGTCTCTCTCTGGTCATCTCAACTTGCACACACTACCACAAGTATCTTTGACACGGCTGAGTGGCGAGTAAGCCTGTGCATGTAAGCACTGTCCCATTAAGGAATATAATAAAAAGCTAGAATATAAGAACAGTCCATGGTTAACTAAAGGTTTAAGAAATGCCTGTAAAAAGAAAAATTTACTCTACAGGAACTTCATAAAGCAGAGAACAGAAGACGCAGAAGATAAGTATAAAAGATATACGAATAAGTTAACTAATATTATAAGATTAAGCAAAAAAAGAATATTATAAAAAGAAATTAGAGGATAATAAAAATTATATTAAGGGGATATGGACTCTACTAAACAACATTATTAGAGATGGTGCTAAACAAAACAATTTACCTAAATATTTTGTTATAAATGATATTGAAAATTATAATATGGATGAGGTGGCAAGCAGTTTTAATCAGTTTTTTGTAAATGTTGGTCCTGAGCTAGCAAAAAACATACCGAATCCAGGGCCAGATGGAGACTACATGGATAAACTAATAGAAAGAAATCCCCCCTCAATGTTTCTGAAAGCAGTTGAGGAAAATGAAATTATCAACATTGTAAATAAGTGTAAAAATAAAACGTATATGGACTGCAATGGCATTGATATGTCATTAGTTAAAAAGGTCATTGAGGGGGTATCGAAGCCACTAGTACACATCTGCAATTTGTCTTTTCAAACAGGTACATTTCCAAACCAGATGAAAACTGCTAAGGTCATTCCACTATACAAAGCTGGGAGCAAACATAACTTTACAAACTACAGACCTGGGTTTAGGGTTAACAGATCAACATCACAGGAAATAATGGAATCAATTGAGGAAATCACAGATGCAATAGACAAAAAAAAACATCCAATAGGAGTATTCATCGATCTCAAAAAAGCATTTGATACAATTAACCACAACATACTATTCAATAAATTGGAAAAATATGGGATAAGGGAACTGGCATTAGACTGGGTAAAGAGTTATTTGAAAGGATGGGGGGGGGGGGGGGGGGGGGGGGGAATAACTTCAAAATCCAGGTTGATAAGACTCTCATGTCGCTGTTTTATAGAGCTTACATTGAGTCTGTCTTGTCGTTCTCTATCATTTGTTCAATACAAGAATGCTATTGAAAAAATTGCCAAAATGGCTGGCAAGATTGCAGGCGTCCAATTCTCCAGCTTGAGCCACATCTTCAACAAACAAGTGATTAACAAAGCTAGGAGTATTCTTTCTGATGGCACCTATCCCCTAAATGCTGAACACCAGCTTATCCCCTCCTGAGTTCGCCTGAGCGCCCCTAAAGCCTCCAAAAACAGGTTTAAAAATTCATTTATTCCTGTCTCTATCCGGGCCCTAAATGCTACAAAAATATGTTGTTTAGCAGGTACAAGGGATAATGATCATGAATAATTATTGGTGATTATCATTGATTAATTGATATGGCATGGTGATGAGAGGCAGAGAAGTCTGTGTGCATATGTATGTATATGTGTGTGTATGTATGTATGTATGTATGTATGTGTGTGTATATGTGTGTATGTATATGTGTGTGTGTATATATATATATATATATATATATATATATGTGTGTGTGTGTTTATATATAAAAATATTTTTTTATTTAGACAAAGGGGTGAGGGTTAATAAGCTACGCTTCTTCTCACACCTTTTCGAATATGTTATTTATTTTCTGTATTTTATTAGTATTTTGCTTCCTCAATTTTCATTTCTATATTATGTTGAGCAAAGAATTTGTTTATTAGCAGTGTTGGGACCAATTACTCACAAAACTAATAAGTTACAATTACTAATTACTTCTGTAAAAAAGTAATTTTGATTACTACTCAATTACTGCTGCAGAAGAGTAATTCAGTTACTGGGGAAAGTAATTTTTATGATTACTTTTTTCTTTTCTTAAATCCTCTTATTAATGCACATATTTTTGCGTTGCTGTTGCAGTGTGGACATTGCTGTCAAATTTCATCTATCATTGTCTGTTGGCCACGTTACTTTGAAAAAGTCATACATTATAGTTTAAAGTAGTAATGTCAGTTAGTCAGGATGGGGAATTGAACCCGTGGTCTTCTGTACGACAGGCAGCGAAACTATCCGCTCTGCCATCGGAGAACACAGACGATTCTTGTAATTTGTGCTCAGTCATTCTCCATGCATGTTGATAAGTTACGAAAAACTGCAAAGTCCGACCGGTTTGAAAATTGACACACCGCTTTTTCTCCACAAGACACACATTTTTCGAATAGGATAGTAAAATAATAATAATAAGTATTAGTAGTAAGTAACGGCAAGTAACGGCGCATTTTATTGTCAGTAACGGTAACGGCGTTACAACGGGGGAAACAGTAATTTCTTTGATTACTCGTTACTGATAAAAGTAACGCCGTTAGTAACGCCGTTAGTAACGCCGTTACTTTGTAACGCCGTTACTCCCATCACTGTTTATTAGCAATCAGGAAGCCTTGTATTATTTGCACTATTTGCATATTCGGAATAAACACAAACAACCAAAAACAAAAAAAGTGGTGTCTAACTACAAATACCTGGGTACTTTGATTGACAACAACCTGAAGTTTGATGCCAACACTGACATGATTTGCAAGAAAGGCCAGCAGCGCCTTTTTTGCCTTAGGAAAATGGCAAAGTTCCAGGTTGATAAGACTCTCATGTCGCTGTTTTATAGAGCTTACATTGAGTCTGTCTTGTCGTTCTCTATCATTTGTTCAATACAAGAATGCTATTGAAAAAATTGCCAAAATGGCTGGCAAGATTGCAGGCGTCCAATTCTCCAGCTTGAGCCACATCTTCAACAAACAAGTGATTAACAAAGCTAGGAGTATTCTTTCTGATGGCACCTATCCCCTAAATGCTGAACACCAGCTTATCCCCTCCTGAGTTCGCCTGAGCGCCCCTAAAGCCTCCAAAAACAGGTTTAAAAATTCATTTATTCCTGTCTCTATCCGGGCCCTAAATGCTACGGGCCGGTAGAGTTGACTGATCTGCTCCTGCCACTAGGGCATGAAGGTCCCAACATGGTTTGTTGTCGAAGATGGTGGTGATGATGGTTGTCATGATGATGATGATGATGATGATGTTGGTGATTATGATAATGATGATGATGAAATGCTCAAGGTGATGATGATGATGACAATGATGTTGACATGGACGGTGAAGATGGCGATACGCGATGTGACAATGATGATGGTTTACAAATGACACTGTATTGCACTGTATTTTGTCATGTATAGTGTGTGTTTTTTATGTTTTTACTCTCCTGCTAATTGAATTGCCCAGTAATGGGACAAATAAATAGTTTGAACTTGATGTCAGTGTTTGTTTCTGACAAACTGGCAGCTAAACCACAACAGAAGAATAAGATGACAACAAAGTAAACGCAGGGTGGAGTGGCTCAGTGAAGGTGGAGCTGAAGGTGTGCAGGAGTCTCAGTCTGTCAGAAGAGACTCTGTAGAAGGACAGAGTCCCAGCAGAGCAGTCCAGATCCACTGCTACTCTGTCAGATCCACGGGGACGGACAGAGATGCTGGTGTGCTCACGGTTGTGTCTGGCAGTGTAGTTGTAATCAGAGCACGTCAGACTCCAGGACTGTTTATTGTCTCCAAGCTCAGAGTCATCACCACTTCTTCTGATTCCTCTGTAAGTCACTGCTATATGAACCTTTCCACTCCACTGGACCTCCCAGTAACATCGCCCAGTCAGACCTTCTCTACACAGAACCTGAGGGTACCAGGTAAATCTGTCTGGGTGATCAGGATATGACTGAAGCTTGATCTCCCTCGTCACCTTCCTGTTGTCCTCAGACAGAAGGAGCTCTCTGCTCGCTGTGTTTGGATCCAGTGTGAGATCACAGGCATCTGATGGGGAGAAGACACACAACACACCTCAGAAAGCATCATTCACTCACACTCTCTTATAAGGTTATTATAGTTTTACATTTTTCACACTCTTGGTTGGCCTCGAAGAAATTCTGGCAAACCGTCCGGCGCCTCAGGAGGGGGAAGCAGTACTCTGCCAAAACTGTTTACAGTGCAGGTGGGGACCTGCTGACGTCGACTGGGGATATTGTCGGGCGGTGGAAGGAATACTTCGAGGGCCTCCTCAACCCCATCGTCACGTCCTCCGTTAAGGAGGCAGAGGCTGAGGACCCAGAGGTAGACTCGTCCATCACCCAAGCTGAGGTCACTGAGGTGGTTTGTAAGCTCCTCAGTGGCAGGGCGGCGGGGGTGGATGAGATCCGCCCTGAGTATCTCAAGTCTCTGGATGTTGTGGGGCTGTCTTGGCTGACACGCCTCTGCAACATCGCGTGGCGGTTGGGGACAGTACCTCTGGAGTGGCAGACCGGGGTGGTGGTCCCTCTTTATAAGAAGGGGGACCGGAGGGTGTGTTCCAACTACAGGGGGATCACACTCCTCAGCCTACCTGGGAAAGTCTACTCCAGGGTGCTGGAGAGGAGGATTCGGCCGATAGTCGAACCTCGGATTCAGGAGGAACAATGCGGTTTTCGTCCCGGCCGCGGAACACTGGACCAGCTCTATACCCTCCGGAGGGTGCTCGAGGGTTCGTGGGAGTTTGCCCAACCAGTCTACATGTGTTTTGTGGATCTGGAGAAGGCATTCGACCGTGTCCCTCGTGGTGCCCTGTGGGGGGTGCTCCGGGAGTATGGGGTCCGAGGCCCTTTGCTAAGGGCTGTTTGTACCCTGTACGACCGGAGCAGGAGCTTGGTTCGCATTGCCGGCAATAAGTCGGACCTGTTCCCAGTGCATGTTGGACTCCGGCAGGGCTGCCCTTTATCACCGGTTCTGTTCATAATCTTTATGGACAGAATTTCTAGGCGCAGCCGTGGGCCGGAGGGAGTCCTGTTTGGGAGCCACAGGATTTCATCGCTGCTTTTTGCAGATGATGTTGTCCTGTTGGCCCCATCGATGCAGGACCTTCAGCAGGCACTGGGGCGGTTCGCAGCCGAGTGTGAAGCGGCGGGGATGAGAATCAGCACCTCCAAATCCGAGGCCATGGTTCTCGACCGGAAAAAGGTGGCATGCCCTCTCCAGGTTGGTGGAGAAGTCCTGCCTCAAGTGGAGGAGTTCAAGTATCTCGGGGTCTTGTTCACGAGTGAGGGAAGGATGGAGCGTGAGATTGACAGGCGGATCGGTGCAGCCTCCACAGTGATGCAGTCGGTGTACCGGTCCGTCGTGGTGAAGAAGGAGCTGAGCCGAAAGGTGAAGCTCTCGATTTACCAGTCAATCTACGTTCCTACCCTCACCTATGGTCATGAGCTCTGGGTAATGACCGAAAGGACAAGATCGCGGATACAAGCGGCTGAAATGAGTTTCCTTCGCAGGGTGGCCGGGCGCTCCCTTAGAGATAGGGTGAGGAGCTCAGTCACTCGGGAGGAGCTCGGAGTAGAGCCGCTGCTCCTCCGCATCGAGAGGAACCAGTTGAGGTGGCTCGGGCATCTGTTTCGGATGCCCCCTGGACGCCTCCCTGGGGAGGTGTTCCGGGCATGCCCCACCGGGAGGAGGCCCCGGGGAAGACCCAAGACACGCTGGAGGGACTATGTCTCTCGGCTGGCCTGGGAACGCCTTGGGGTTCCCCCCGAGGAGCTGGCGGAAGTGTCTGGGGAGAGGGAAGTCTGGGCGTCCCTGCTTAGACTGCTGCCCCCGCGACCCGGTCCCGGATAAGCGGTAGAAGATGGATGGATGGATGGATGGATTTTTCACACTCTTGGTTGAAAACACTGCACTAAAGTGCCCTCTTGCTGATCTCAATAAGAGGGACATCCCAATTGACAACAATGAGGTCATAGACATACAGATGCCGAAATCCGTCATTTTACACTTTGTCTTTTCAATTTCAGTTTGGCTTTAAATTCATTTTTGAAGAGGATTTGCTTGTTTAGTTTATTGTTTTTAATGCTTATTTTTTGTTTAGTTTGTAAGGCAGATTTCATATCCACCCAAAATACCAGAGAAAAACAAATACATATCAACAATTAAACAAATCAGACCCCTTTTCTCCTTCAGAGGAAAGGCCAGTGCGAGAGACGGGCCGCCCTGCATCAAAGGGCCTGAGGTGGGATTCAAACCCACGACTCAGCCTGGACAAGCTGGAGCTCTGCAGCACGTGAGCTACAAGGGCGCCCAGCTTTCTCTGTCCTGTCAACTGATTTTAGCTGCTTTTGGAAATACACACACACACACACACACACATACACACACATATAGTTTCAGCTCGCTCACATTTTCTCTAAAGCCTTGTTTGTATTTGTACTTTGTGTGTGTGTGTGTGTGTGTGTGTGTGTGTGTGTGTGTGTGTGTGCTCATACTGTCTCAGTACTCACCTCCTCTCAGGCTGCCAGCTGGAATCCAGTCTTTTATATGTTCCAGCCTGTAGGGATGAACACAAAACCATCATCCTCTTCATCGTCATCATCATCATCTGCAGGTCAACTTGAGCACATTATCCCAACACACTGATTGGCTGATCTCTCTATTGCCCCTTTTCCACCAAAAAGAACCTGGTGCTGGTTCGATGCTGGTGCTAGAGCCGGTGCTTAACTGGTTCCAACAAAGAACCGGTTTGCTTTTCCAACAGCCAAGCGGAGCCAAGTCAGAGCCAAGTCAGAGCCACGTCATGACGTCAGCGGGAAACGTGATGACGTGGGTGCGCGAGACCCTCGCCCGGAATCACAATAACTAACATGAATGAATGATACTTTTTAACTACTACTTATTAATCCTTTGCAGGAAATGACATCACGGCAGCTTCATCACTTCAACACACATAAAACTGCACACTCATACAATCCAGTGGCTGCAGCGTCTCTGTCTCTGTCTGCCCGTCCTGTCCTGAAGCCGATGAGACTGATCAGTGAGTCAGGGATGATGTTGGTGAGCCACGTCTCAGTCAAGCATATAATGCTGCTTTCCCCATACAGTTTGTGTCCATATAATGCTGCTTTCCCCATACAGTTTCTGGCCCCAGGTGTAGCAGGATCTGGATTTATTAGCCATGCAAATACTGCTTGTGTCTTTACAAGCCTACATCGCAATCCAGAGGCGAAAAACGCAGTTATTGCCGGCTACCCGTCGGATTCGTGGTGGGAACGAATGACAGCTATGTTTAGTTATAAAATGGGTGCTTCCCACTCTTAAATGTGATTGGCTGAGCTGCGTTCCATGCCGTTGTAAAATCAGTGTAACCCATGGCTTCTCGGGGCTTATTGTTTATGTTTATAGTGTTCGCAGTTCCTGTTTTGGTCTGTAGCCCCGCCCACCAATGACGTGGTGGGTCACATCATTGGTTCTTTCTATGGCTCCTGTTTAGCCCCTGCTCGGACTTGGTGCTTGCCTGGAACCAGTTTGGAACCAGTTTGGCCCGTGTTTGGGCGGTGGAAAAACAAAGACTGGTGCTCAGTCAGGCACCGGCTCCGAACCAGCCCTGGAACCTCTTTGGTGGAAAAGGGGTAAGTGTCTTTCTGTCCAGTCCTGAGGCCACTGAGCACTTTGGATATTTCCCAGGAAATGCTGCCTGCACTGACTGTGTCCAGCACAAGAACCAAGCAACCAAGCTGCTCCGCCTGGACTGACTCCACCCCTCTGCTGACCTGAGAGGACTGACTCCACCCCTCTACTGACCTCAGAGGACTGACTCTACCCCTCTGCTGACCTCAGAGGACTGACTCCACCCCTCTAGGACTGACTCCACCCCTCTACTGACCTGAGAGGACTGACTCCACCCCTCTACTGACCTGAGCAGACTGACTCCACCCCTCTGCTGACCTCAGAGGACTGACTCCACCCCTCTACTGACCTCAGAGGACTGACTCCGCCCCTTTACTGACCTCAGAGGACTGACTCCACCCCTCTACTGACCTGAGAGTCTTCAGGCTGCAGTGTGGACTCTCCACCAGAGCAGACAGCAGCTCCACTTCTGAATCCTCCAAACAGTTCCCACTCAGGTCCAGCTCTGTCAGATGGAGGTTGGACTTCAGAGCTGAGGCCAGAGAAGCACAGCTGCTCTCTGTGAAGCTGCAGTACTTCAGTCTGAATGAAGAATGAAAAATACAACTATAAGACAAGAGGAGTGCAGATCTGTGTCAGGCCTCCCTCACAGAGCTGCGTCTGATTGGCTGCTTGTCACTGAAGAGCAGCAGCCTGACAGCTGAAGCTCAAACCACTTCCTGTCTTTTAGGGATGGAATGAGTCTTGTGCTGTATCTGCATGCAAGCATGGGCTCAATATTTTCCTCCAATCAGGGCGCTGCATAACAGAGGTGATTAAAGGTGCTTCAAACTTCCTGTCAGTCATTCCATTTCCATAATTCCAGATTTGAAGCATCACTCCTCAGTGAACTGGCTCCCTGTGCTCTGAGCTTTTTCTACTTCAGTATCTAGTTATTATTATGGATTTGCCATGTTTTCTAGCAGCCTGCTCACACTGATACAGCTATTCATTTTGTAAGAAAGTGAAAATACTAAACAATAATAGGCGAATTATTCCTAAAGCCTCACCTTTTCCCCGGTGCATTTCTGCATTCATTTACAACAATAGTGTGTGATACGTGAAAGTGGTGTATAAAATTAACAAGCAATTAATGAAAGCACATCTTATCCGGGAGGCCATTCGGCCCGGCAACATTTGATTTCAAATCAAATAAAAGATGCAAGGACACAGAATTCACGTATTCACCAATGCATTTAATTAAGCGTGTGTGCGCCTCTCCGACCCCACAGCATTGACAGCTCCACACACACTCTCCCGCTCACTCCTCCTGCGTTTCATGTTTCGTGCCAAACAGGACATTTTTGCACACTTCTACTTCAGTGAGGAGCGTCTCTAATTCACTTTCTGTGAAATTTCTCTTTTTTCCGTCTTATTCATGTTGAGGTTGTAGTTTTCTGATCATGCAGAGGGCTATCTCAGGTGCTGGGCTCATTTAAATATGATTTGGATATTCAAATGGGGGCGTGGACAGGGAGGAGTCAGGTACTCCAACATGTGCGCTCAATTCCACATTGATTCATATGTTCAAAGGAAATGTGCTTGGATTCATGTGTACACACAGATTCATACATCGGGATGTTTTTGTGCATAGCCTACAACGTTTTCTGGATTTAAGCGTCCACCATTTTTCAGTAGGAAATCCACACAAGTCTTTGTACACAAGGCCACAGCTCTTTTTGATATAAGTCATATGCCTCTTGACAGAAACCGTGTTTCAAACACACAAAAACACTCCAATCTAAATTAGGAATAAGGTTTCTCTCTCTCTCTCTCTCTCTCTCTCTCTCTCTCTCTCTCTCTCTCTCTCTCTCTCTCTCTCTCTCTCTCTCTCTCTCTCTCTCTCTCTCTCTCTCTCTCTCTCTCTCTCTCTCTCTCTCTCTCTCTCTCTCTCTCCTGACACATGAGACGGTTGTTAGTTACTTGTCAAACCTCATAAAGCACGCATGCATCCATGGTACAGAACCTGACCAACCATCCCCACAAAAACTAAAATAACCAGCAGCCCCGACTTTAAAAAAGCACAACATGTTCTTCACAGCAATATCAGCCTTATAGACATATTGGGCCCTATCTTGCGCCAGACTCCCTAAACCCGCTATTTGATGGATTGGATTTAGGATTTAGGAAGAGGCGTTCCCCCGTAAAAGTTGCTATCTTGTGCACCTCCCACTATCCGCAAAACACCTGCGCTACCCGCTATATTATGCATAGGTGTGTTTTGGGCGTTACGCCAGTTAAACCAATCAGTGTGCCAGGTGCCATTGCCTTTAAGGGCAGGCTGCGCTATCCTAAATCCTAAATCCTAAACCCACAATGGAGAGAGGGAGGTAGATTTTCTCAGGGCTTCTACTGAGGCTAAAGCAAGTTGGCTTTATATACATATTATATATTATATTATAGGCGAGTTAATTCGGGAGGTGGAGCCACATGTGTCCAAGTGGACGTGTCACAAGGTTGTACTGATTGAGTAAAATCCCCGGGTCACACCACACACACACACGAGGCAGAGGTGGAACTATGTGTAAACTAATTTATTGACAAGGTAGATTGGGCAAATAAAATATTAAAAATAAAAATATAGCACAGCTGCTGGCTTATGATAAAACAATAAAACGTGCTGGCGATAGTGTCCAATTAAAACAGTCTTTCCTCTAAACAGTCTATATGAGTAATATACTCAGTCCATTCCGGCGGCGTCCCGGTATCAGTCCGACCGTGTGCGTGGCGAGGCTCCGTCGGGGCGGTGGTCAGGACCACCCGCTATCCGCTATCCCTAAAGTGTGTGCGCAAGATAGCAACTGTAGGGAAAGCGCATGAAACACGCCCACGGACACACCTCCAGGCGCAAATGACGGAGTCGGCATAAGGATAGCGGGTAGCGCAAGATACCGTTTAGGGATAGAGGAAGCTCCTAAATCCACAATTTGCGGGTAGCGGGTAGTGGCAGCGGATAGCGGGTGGCACAAGATAGGGCCCTTAGTGCTACTATATGATTCAAACAATATCCATATATTTATGTCATCATTAAAAAGTGCAGTCTGACCTGAGAGTCTCCAGTCTGCAGTTTGGACTCTCCAGTCCAGCAGACAGCAGCTTCACTCCTGAATCCTGCAGCGGGTTCTCACTCAGGTCCAGCTCTGTCAGATGGGGGTTGGACTTCAGAGCCGAGGCCAGAGAAGCACAGCTGCTCTCTGACAACCTGCAGCCACTCAATCTGAATAAAGAACAAAATATGGAGCTATAATTTCCAGTGTTTTGGATATTTATCAGTCATAGGTTTTTCAAAATATCCAAAAAGGCAGGGCAAACCAATGAAATAGTTATAACAATTATATTAATAATAATAATGATAATACTAATTTATATTTATATTACACCTTTAAAGCAAAGTTTCAAGGTGCTTTACAAAGCCATCAGAGTAAATGAAAAGATAAGGATAACACATGAAATGAAAAGACATCAAGATATAAAAAACACAAATAAACAGACAAGGAAAGCAAGAAATGATAAAAGGTCCAAAATAATTCAAATTCAGTGCTAAATACGGTAGAGGTGAAAACAGCCATAGGTCCGTCCATAAATAACAAATGAACGGCTCAGTGAAAAGTCCTCAGATGCCTTCAGTCGACCATCTTCTCAGAGTAAAACTGGAGAACAAGAACTTCTGCATCACATGACACCAGCACCCAGTCTCTGGACCAATCAGAACCAAAGTTATTAGCATTTCAACAGACTGACCAGGTGGTGGCAGTAGAGGTGGGCCCATCAATATATTGATATCATATGGATACTGTGATATGAGATCAGATATCATGTGGGATTTGGGATATGGTAATATCTTATGGCATCAGTGTTGTCCTCTCCTGCTTTTAAAGGCTGCATTACAGTAAAGGGATGCAGTTTTCTCAACTTATTAGACGCTCCTCGCTGCTCTGTTATTGGCCTCAGCCTGCTCGCTCATCATATCCATATTACTAATGACTGTTAAGCACTAATTTACACTTTCATGAAAGCAGCAACCAGTCATCCTAACAATATCTTCACAATATGGATATCACGGTATTCAGTCAAAAACATGGTGACAGTCCACTGTGTTCATGTGGCTCAGTCTGAGGGACTAGAGACAGAAAATATCCTGAAATATACAAAATGTTCATTTGGTGTGGTCGTCTGTCAGCCTGCAGAGTTTAAACAAAGTTTTGCATGGGAAGTAGGTGAGCTGTGAAAAAGTGTGTGAAGATGATCAAAATAATAATCAATGAAAAACAAGAGGTCCTAAAGGTTTAGTTGAGGTTCAGAACAGTTACAAGACAACAGTGACCATGAGGGAATGTGATCAGGATGGTAAAAGTTGGACATATCAACTCCATCCCATCATGCCTAATCTGTGAAAGATACCAGAATGCACTGATATGCCCACATGGGATTTTTGTCCCTGATGATTCATCAGAGAAAATATTGGAATCCTTTGTGAATCCATAGTTGGATCAAGACCTCGATGACGGTGTCCTCTATACGTTCTGTGGAATTACCACAATAAATATCAGATTCCCACAGATGGAGGCCATTTGGACCCCTGCATGTTGAAATAATGTACAATATCATCACTGAAGTTCACAGTTTTCCATTTCAACACACAAGGATTGTGTGAAAATACAGTTTGACAACAATTTGAGATGTAAGCCTGTAAAACTCCTGTTCAGCTAACAGAATATTACATGTTCACACATCATTAAAAAGTGCAGTCTGACCTGAGAGTCTTCAGTCTGCAGTTTGGACTCTCCAGTCCAGCAGACAGCAGCTTCACTCCTGAATCCTGCAGCTGGTTCTCACTCAGGTCCAGCTCTGTCAGATGGGGGTTGGACTTCAGAGCCGACGCCAGAGAAGCACAGCAGCTCTCTGACAACCTGCAGCCACTCAATCTGAATAAAGAATAAAATATGTAGCTATAATATCCAGTGTTTTGGATATTTATCAGTCAGAGATTTTTCAAAATATTCAAAAAGGCAAGACAAACCAATTAGTTATTATAACAACTGCATGAATAATAATAATGATAATACTAATTCATATTTATATTACGCCTTTAAAGCAAAGTTCCAAAATGCTTTACAAAAGTAAATGAGTAAATGAAAAGATAAGGATAACACCTGAAATGAAAAGACATCAAAATATTTGTAACACAAATATGATTTTGGACCTTTTATCATTTCTTGCTTTCATTGTAACAGACAATGAAAGCAAGAAATGATAAAATAATTCAAATTCAGTGCTGAATACGGTAGATGTGAAAACAGCCATAGGTACGTCCATAAATAACAAATGAATGGCTCAGTGAAAAGTCCTCAGGTGCCTGCAGTCTACCATCTTCTCAGAGTAAAACTGGAGAACAAGAACTTCTGCATCACATGACACCAGAAACCAGTCTCTGGACCAATCAGGGCCAAAGTTATGAGCATTTCAACAGACT
Organism: Myripristis murdjan; assembly: GCF_902150065.1. NCBI lineage: Eukaryota > Metazoa > Chordata > Actinopteri > Holocentriformes > Holocentridae > Myripristis > Myripristis murdjan. Next base: position 3,447,207 of record NC_043986.1, read on the forward strand.
GACCAGAGGGGTGTACTACGAAGCAGGTTTAGTGGGTTAGCGAGGTATGTTGAGTCTAAAGCCAGGCTTTCCTGTATCACGAAGGTGGCTCTCTTTTAACCCGGCTAGATCACCATGGTAACTTATGCTTAACTCATAACCTGGTCGGGACCAGGTTATGAGCTAAGTTTAACCCCGTCCGGCTATAAAATTACGGAGACAAAGAGGATTTAGGGATCGCGCGGATCCGCTGGCATTTCCTGACGATATTCTCCATGAGCAGTATAGATTTTCATCTGAGGGAATACGCTAAATTTGCATTTGCACAATGCAGGTATACTATTAGTGGTGCACAGACTTCACGTTTGTTATAAATATTCCGTTGTATCATAGACTTTGTTATAGTAGCCTACTTTTTTTTTTTTTTTTTTTTTTTTTTTTAAAGGAAACCCTTTATATTATAACGGTGACTGTCACGGCATCCGAAGGTGATGATTGGGCGGGAGCAGCCCGTGGTGATTCAAACGCACTCCAAACACCACTTATTCCGATTTAGAAAAAAAGATTTAACAAAAAAGGAGCAAACAAACATCAACAGAAATGGCTCCATAATTCTAGTTAAACTTCAAATGTAACGAACAGTTATCTGAAACTACTGACGAGTAGCTCTAAGCAGAGTCAATAGAGGTCAAAATTGTCATGTAACCATGGTAACCACCGCCTGCTCCGTCCGACACTCACCCACACACACCTTCAGTCACCTGACTTAACCTCAGGCTTTACAACACTCCCATAAAGCTAGTGAAGTTACATATTTCTAAACTAAAATTCATAATAGCCTACTGAATGGATATATAGAATATAATGAGTCAGTGTTGACATAGCGTACGCATTCACTTGGTCAGCAATTTTCTGCCTGCACTCCTCTCTCGCCTTATTTGCGGCCACAGTGTTGTTCTTAGCGTTAATTTTATTTTTTAAATTTCCATAGCTTTCCATGAGGACAAGCTGCTCCTCTTGTGTGAAATATGCAGCCCGTGCACGGTCCATTTTTCGCGGAAGTAGAATCATATGACGCCAAAACGCCCCCTTTTCTGTGAACGCGCAGAGAGCACAAAGCTGACAGCCGGACTGAACAAACCTTGATGATAACCACCGTCGTGATACCACTTAACTTTGACTGGAGCTTTAGGTTTTGTTGAGCCTGATAGTGAACACAAAGCCTGGCTATGTTGAGCCTCCTTCGTAGTACAGCCCTCTGGTGATGGCAGCAGAGGTGGGCCCATCAATATATTGATATAATGTGGATACTGGTGCAGTGGTTAGCACTGTCGCCTCACAGTGAGAAGGTCCTGGGTTCGATTCCCACCCAAGGTCCTTTCTGTGTGGAGTTTGCATGTTCTGCGTGGGTTTCCTCCGGGCACTCCGGTTTCCTCCCACCGTCCAAAGACATGCAGGTCAGGTGAATTGGAGAAGCTAAATTGCCCCTAGGTGTGACTGTGTGTGTGAATGTCAGTGTTTGTCTGTCTGCCCTGCGATGGACTGGCGACCTGTCCAGGGTATTTCACTGCCTTCGCCCTATGTGCGCTGGGATAGGCTCCAGCACCCCCCCGCGACCCTAGTGAGGATAAGCGGTTTAGAAGATGAATGAATGTGGATACTGTGATATGAGATCAGATATCATGTGGGATTTGGGATATGGTAATATCTTTTGGCATCAGTGTTGTCCTCTCCTGCTTTTAAAGGCTGCATTACAGTAAAGGGATGCAGTTTTCTCAACTTATTAGACGCTCCTCGCTGCTCTGTTATTGGCCTCAGCCTGCTCGCTCATTCATTCATCTTCTTAACCGCTTATCCTCACTAGGGTCACGGGGGGGTGCTGGAGCCTATCCCAGCGCTCATAGGGCGAAGGCAGTGAAACACCCTGGACAGGTCGCCAGTCCATCACAGGGCAGACAGACAAACACTGACATTCACACACACAGTCATACCTAGGGGCAATTTAGCTTCTCCAATTCACCTGACCTGCATGTCTTTGGACGGTGGGAGGAAACCGGAGTGCCCGGAGAAAACCCACGCAGACACGGGGAGAACATGCAAACTCCACACAGAAAGGACCTTGGGTGGGAATCAAACCCAGGACCTTCTTATTGTGAGGCGACAGTGCTAACCACTGCACCACCGTGCCGCCCCCTGCTCGCTCATCATATCCATATTACTAATGACCAGTGTTGGGACCAATTACTCACAAAACTAATAAGTTACAATTACTAATTACTTCTGTAAAAAAGTATTTTTGATTACTACTCAATTACTGCTGCAGAAGAGTAATTCAATTACTGGGGAAAGTAATTTTTATGATTACTTTTTTCTTTTCTTAAATCCTCTTATTAATGCACATATTTTTGCGTTGCTGTTGCAGTGTGGACATTGCTGTCAAATTTCATCTATCATTGTCAGTGTTGGCCACGTTACTTTGAAAAAGTAAGTTTAAAGCAGTGAGTCAGTTAGTCAGGATGGGGAATTGAACCCGTGGTCTTCTGTACGACAGGCGGCAAAACTATCCGCTCTGCCGTTGGAGAACACAGATGATTCTTGTAATTTGTGCTCAGTCATTCTCCATGCATGTTGATAAGTTACGAAAAACTGCAAAGTCCGACCGGTTTGAAAATTGACACACCACTTTTTCTCCACAAGACACACATTTTTCGAACAGGATAGTAAAATAATAATAATAAGTATTAGTAGTAAGTAACGGCAAGTAACGGCGCATTTTATTGTCAGTAACGGTAACGGCGTTACAACGGGGGAAACAGTAATTTCTTTGATTACTCGTTACTGATAAAAGTAACGCCGTTAGTAACGCCGTTACTTTGTAACGCCGTTACTCCCATCACTGCTAATGACTGTTTGTCAGGTGGGTTGTTTCTCAGTCACAGGTGTGTTAATTGAAGACAGGAGCTCACACAGGTGTATTAAGTCTCCTGCGCTCCTTCACTCTCTGCTCTTCAGGTGAGGAGGATCTCTCTTTGTTCCTGAGTGCGTCTGAGTGAGCAGTTCATTCCAGATTATTTGTTACAAGTCATGTTTATTTCTCCCTTGTTGCCTGAGCAGTAACATCACTGTTCACTAGACCAGACTGATAGTCAGACTACCAGTCTGGTCTACTGAACAGTGTGAACTGATGAAGCCACTTGGATAAGGGGCAAAACCTCTTCTAGACATATAATTAAGTCCAGCTGACCTTCAGATACAGAAGAAACCAAGCAGTAGAAACCTGATGCTCAACTTCAATTACACAGCAAAAACTTGCTTCTGATTTTGAAGTATTGTAGGGGTGAGCTGCTATGGGCATCACCATCATGTTGCCTCCTTTTTACCCTGCACAGCCTGAGGTATATTTTTTCTGACAGAATCAATCCATTATCCTGAATATTTAGAGAACTACATATCTTTATTGTATTTCTGACGGTGTCAGGTAAGGAAACAGCTCTACACTCTTTGTATAATGTTGATTTGACATCAGGACTAACCGAGCCTTCCTGCAGTTCCTCACAGCTGGGATCAGTCTCCGTCGTCCATCATCTGTTGTGTTGTACGCCTTCAGGTCCAACTCATTCAGAACCTTCTCTGACATCTGCAGCATGTAGGCCAGAGCTGAGCAGTGGATCGCAGAGAGTTTCTTCTCTGATCTGTTCCCTGACTTCAGGAACTTTTGGATGTCCTGATGTACTGAGAGGTCGTTCATCTCCATCAAACAGTGGAAGATGTTGATGCTTCTGTCAGGAGAGACACTGTCAATATTCATCTCCTTCAGATTTTTGATGACTCTCTGGATGTCTTCTGCTCTGCTCTCTGTCCAACCCAGCAGGCCTCCTGAGAGCTTCTGGTTGGACCCCAGCAAGTCTCCTGAGAACCACCAGTTGGACCCCAGCAGGTCTCCTGAGAGCCAGTGGTTGGACTCCAGCAGGCCTCCTGAGAGCCACTGGTTGGACTCCAGCAGGCCTCCTGAGAGCCTCTGGTTGGACCCCAGCAGGTCTTCTAAGAGCCTCTGGTTGGACCCCAGCAGGTCTCCTGAGAGCCTCTGGTTGGACCCCAGCAGGCGTCTTGAGAGCCTCTGGTTGGACCTCAGCAGGTCTCCTGAGAGCCTCTGGTTGGACCCCAGCAGGCGTCTTGAGAGCCTCTGGTTGGACTCCAGTGAGAGGCCATGAAGGAAACGGACAAAGAGGTCCAGGTGACCATTTTCGCTCTGCAGGGATTTAGACATGACTGTCTTCAGGAAGATATCCAACGATGGCTTTCTGTCATCACATTCACCCCTCATGACTCTGGCCAGTACCTTTATGTTCCTCTTGGTGTAGCAGTGGAAGATGTAGACTGCAGCGAGAAACTCCTGAATGCTCAGATGAACAAAGCAGTAGACTTTTCTCTGGAAGAGCACACACTCGGTTTTGAAGATCTCTGTGCACACTCCTGAGTACACCGAGGCCTCTCTGACATCAAGACCACACTCCTCCAGGTCTTCTTGGTAGAACATCACGTTGCCTTTCTCCAGATGTTCAAACGCCAGCCTGCCCAGCTTCAGAAGAACTTCCCTGTCAGTCTTCATCAGCTCCTGCTGACTCCTGTCATGTCTGTCATCGTACTTGTGCTTCTTCCTCTGTGTCTGAACCAGCAGGAAGCGTGAGTACATGTCAGTCAGGCTCTTGGGCAGCTCTCCTCTCTGGTCTGTAGTCAACATGTGCTCCAGGACTGTAGCAGTGATCCAGCAGAAGACTGGGATGTGGCACATGATGTGGAGGCTCCTGGACGCCTTGATGTGTGAGATGATTCTGCTGCAAAGCTTCTCATCACCGGATCTCCTCCTGAAGTACTCCTCCTTCTGGAGGTCAGTGAACCCTCGGACTTCTGTTATCCTGTCGACACATGTAGGAGGGATCTGATTGGCTGCCGCTGGTCTGGAAGTTATCCAGAGGAGAGCCGAGGGAAGCAGATTCCCCTTGATGAGGTTTGTCAACAGCACGTCTACTGATGATGTCTGTGTGACATCAGACACGACCTCATTGTTCAGGAAATCCAATAAAAACCTGCTTTCATCCAGGCCGTCAAAGATGAACACGACTTTACAGACGGCGAGCTTCTCTGCTGTGACCGTCTGTAATGTTGGATGGAAAACACGGAGCAGCTGGAGAAGACTGTAGCGCTCATCTTTGATCAAGTTCAGCTCCCGGAACGAAAGCAGAACCACAAGACTGACATGTTGGTTTTCCAAGCCCTCTGCCCAGTCCAGAGTGAACTTCTGCACTGAGAAGGTTTTTCCAATGCCAGCAACGCCCTGCGTCACAACTACTCTGATGTGTGTGTCTTGGCCAGGTAAGGGTTTAAAGATGTCCTGGCACTTGATTGGAGTGTCATGGAGGGTCTCCATCTTGGATGTTGCCTCCAGCTGCCACACCTCATGTTGGGTATTAACCTCTTCCCTCCGTCCCTGTGTGATGTAGAGGTCAGTGTAGATCCTGTTGAGGGGGGTTCCAGTTCCTGCTACAGCAGTTCCCTCTGTCACAAATTCACATCTCCTCCTCAGACTGATCTTATGCTCGTCTAAAACCTTCTGCAGACCGCCGTCCACTGGGCTGGTTTGACTGGGTGTCTGCAGTCCAGGTCTTGTTCTGGATCTTTTTCCACACTGGGGACAGGCAGGATCTCCTGATGGATCAGACTGGTCCCAGTGTGAGGTGATGCACCGTCTGCAGAACCAGTGTCCACAGCTGGTGGAGACTGGATCCCTCAGGAGCTCCTGACACAAAGCACAGCAGGACAGCTGCTCCTTCTCATCACCTCGACTCCTCTTCCCGTCCCTGTGGAGATGAAAGCAGTTTGTTTATGTTTAGACAACACTACGTTTTAAATGAAATCTTGATTAAATCTTTTTTTGATTTGTTATTGTCAATCCGTAAAAGAAAAGTTGACCAACAACAAAAGCAAAAAATCTCCACAATACAGCGTGAGGAGGAAACTCACTGACGCAAGCTTTCAACAAGCAAAAGAGGACGACACCCCCTTGACTTAACCCTGAGATTAGTCACCATGGTTACAACTCCAGTGAAGACCCCATAACAAATGTCTGAATACACTCCACATCCAGGTGGGTTTTCCTGCTGGTTTCCAGTGCTCCTGTCTGGTTCCAGGACCAGAAGTCAGGTATTACAACACTCAGGCTGGACAATGTGCTTATCTCCTGATCGATACTATCATGACACCGGGGAGCTGATCACTACATATTGCGTTTCTTAACTATCCTCTTATCCTCGTTGTGTAAACATGTCAGAAACTGTCCCTTCCTGTCAGTCCAGCTGGAGAAGCAGAGCTCCTCTGAACGGCCTCGCTCTCTAGTTTGTGTCTGTAAAGTTTGATGAGGCTGTGATTCTCCTAGAGGTCACTAGAGGTCATTTTCTCCAGCGACGTCCAGTTGGACAAAAGTCTCTGCTTGCAGTGAAATGGCTGCTATGGGGGCCAACATCATCACACAGGAATCAAATGTGGCTCATTGAATCCACAAGAGTCTCAGCTTTCCAGTCAAAGCCAACTGATGCAGCTCCAAGACTGTTTAGGCCCCAGTCTGCACACACACACCATTTTACAACAGGCCACAAGAACACATGTGGACTGCAGGCTTTGGGGCCCAAACTGCATGGGATTAGCAGAAGGTGGGCGTGTCTGCAGAGGGGAGAGAACCCATTTTCATTCACACAGCTGGAGGTCAGAGGTTAAAAAAAAAGCTGAAATTTAGCCAAAGTTAGAAACAATATTTCTTTCCAGAGAGTTCTCAGGTTCTGTAAATGCATTGTGAAAATAATACAGCAATGTGTTGAACCTTGTGTTTTTTACCTTGAAACTTGAGGTTGAAATTAAAATGTACTTGAATAATTAAGTATTTTTAAAAGAGATTACTTTAACTAAAGTCATGGGCTTATGGACTTTGGCCACCACTTCCATGCTGACGTGTGTGTGTGTGTGTGTGTGTGTGTGTGTGTGTGTGTGTGTGTGTGATGTGAGCCATGGTGCATCACATGCACATCAGTCTGAGCAGCACAGGATCAGATTTATCTGTCAGTCAATGTGAATCTAAACTTCAGACTCAGGTGTGTGAAGAACTTGTGAGTGCAGGTACAAGTGGAAATGTTCTCAGGTGTTTTGGTGCAAAACATCAAACAGCATCACAGTTTGTGGAAAACAGCACAGACCCAGATGTGTTTTGGTTGAACAGCTGGATTGCAGTTTGCAGTCTCTTTTCTTGATCTCCTCACTGCTTGCTCTGCTATATAATCTCATGTCATCATATTCCATCAGGCTCACAGTCTGACAGCTGTCTTACTTTGTGTCTGAAGGTCCAGGTTCAGCACTGAAGTTTAGAGGTTCATGTTTAGACCGGTCACTCTTCATGGACAGACAGCTGGACACTGCTGACTCTGCTCTGTGGCAGGAACTTCTGGAAACACAAATGTTTGAAACATGTTATTAGTTCTTGTAAATCAGGGCTCCAGACTAACTTTTCCACTGGCAGCACTGGTGCTCCCAGCTTTCCCAGTCGCTCCCAGCAGCTCAGGATTTGGTCGCAGCCTTTTTTTGTGAGGGGGGGTCCAGCTAAAAGAGCGGATGTGGCTCATGATCTGAAGCATCAGTTTTGGGGTCACGTCTACTTTCTCCATGCGCCACAAACAGATTTGACAAGAGATCAGTGAACACACACTGCACTCTAACAGCTGTCTTACTTTGTATCTGAAGGTCCAGGTCCAGCTCTGAAGTTTAGAGGTTCATGTTTAGACCGGTCACTCTTCATGGACAGACAGCTGGACACTGCAGACTCTGCTCTGTGGCAGGAACCTCTGGAAACACAAATGTTTGAAACATGTTATTAGTTCCTGTAAATCAGGACTCCAGACTAACTTTTCCACTGGCAGCACTGGTGCTCCCAGCTTTCCCAGTCGCTCACAGCAGCTCATGATTTGGTCGCAGCCTTTTTTTGTGAGGGGGGGTCCAGCTAAAAGAGCGGATGTGGCTCATGATCTGAAGCATCAGTTTTGGGGTCACGTCTACTTTCTCCATGCGCCACAAACAGATTTGACAAGAGATCAGTGAACACACACTGCACTCTAACAGCTGTCTTACTTTGTATCTGAAGGTCCAGGTTCAGCACTGAAGTTTAGAGGTTCATGTTTAGACCGGTCGCTCTTCATGGACAGACAGCTGGACACTGCAGACTCTGCTCTGCCCTCCTCTTCCTCCACACAGTCACTCATCTTCTGATTTAAGTCAGTCTAAGAGGTGCAAACACACACGCACGCACACACACACACACACACACACACACACACACACACACACACACACACACACACACAGACACACACACACACCCCCCAAAGGGATGATATATGGGTTAATGTTCTAGTTTCCTACTGGACAACAGGCATTAACTGTATTAAATGGAGTCAGTGCAGCTGCACATAAATAATGTGTGTTTCAACATATTTTTGTGGAAACATCACAGTTATTTTGTTGCTATTTTATTTTAAGTGTATAATTTTTTGTTTTTTTCTTCATTTGTTTTTTTCTTCTTCATTTCAAATATTGTCTTCTTCATTGCAAATGTATATATTCTTTATTTTATTATTATTATTTTTTGGTCATTCTTTACATGGATCTTATGTAATTTTTTGTTATTAACGTCTTGCTAATTATTTGCTGTATTTTTTTTTTTTTTTTTTTTTTTGGTGATTTGCTCATGTCTCAGAAAGTGAATTTACACAGGTGATAGAGGGTTAATAATACACACACTGAAACACACACACAGTCTGCTCAAAGCAGATGATGCTTTCTTGTTAAGGCGCCACAGGTTTGGCCCTTATTCTGTTTTCTGTGTTGAGGGAACAGAGGCCTGTTCTCACCCTGACAAACAGGAAACACTTTGCTTCCTGTTCAGGCTGGAAAAGGAAAAAGCCACAGGCCTGTTCAGGGCCCTGGGAACACAGGGGGGCCTGCCCACTTTGAAAACTTTTAAGAGATTTGCTGTATTTATTAATTAATTTATTCATTTGTCCATTTTCCAGTGGCGGGTTTCATACATACAGATCCGTCTGTATTTCCTGTGGAATAAACGGAATTAAACGGCTTTAAAAACGTGCTGTCTGACGTATAGAACTGGCTAACATTTGTTTTTACCGCCTGATGAGGTTTTTTTTCATCACCACAAAGAAAATGATCACTGCTTTACTTTTTAATTTTATTTCTAACAGATGAACAGCGAAAAATGCAGCTTGAAAATGGCGTCAGAGAAAAGTAGCGACTCACAGCAGAAGCGGAAGTTCCTTTCTTTCTTTCTTTCTTTCTTTCTTTCTTTCTTTCTTTCTTTCTTTCTTTCTTCCTTCCTTTTTGGACTTTAATGCAAAGATAAAACAGAAATCCTCTCCTGACGTCCGAACGTGTGCAGCTCTTCTACATCATGATAGTGGGACAGTCCAACATTAATGATGACGATGAGCCTTCTGGTCGCGGCTCGTCCGAACCCTCGACCAAACTTTCACTTTCACTTGTGCTGCGTTCACGGCCTCATCGGAGTCATGGGAGAATTCAGCAGCTCCCCACCACTGTCGCTTCAGTCTGCGGTGATTTCATCGTTCCAGCGGATTTGCGGTGGATAATAAATTAACTTGAATCTGACGGTGAACTGGAATGTGCCGGCGGGGCAGGCGCGGGCTCTCTTATTCTCTAATAAAGGAGTTTTGGATGGTGTCGATTCACTTCAGTTCTATTCTGTTCATTTCTATTCCATTCATTTCGTATCTGCTATATACTGTTTGTTGTAATTCAACTTCAAAGTACATCTGGAATAAATATGGACACAGATTTCCAGCGTGGCACAATTTACTGTCCATAAAGCCTGCTGTCGCTCTTTGTGCCCGGCATATGGCGTCCTAAGACAGCTTCAGAGATCATTGATCATTTTTTTAATTTATTTTATTGGCCTCAAAACCTTTATTCTAATTGTTACAATGCAAAAAGCTCGATATAACATCTTTTTTTCACCACATGAAAACAGGAATTGTCCGCAACATTTCGGACTCAGAGGGAAAATAACACAAGACCGCCACCTGCTGGTCAGACGTCATACTGCACAGTCCATATAAACACATGATTGACCGGCAGTGTTGACAGGAGTGACGTCACTTTTACTCAGATTACTGTAAACACAGGACTTTTCCCAGAGAGGAGGTGATGTGAGGGACTCATTGAATTTGCGGTTGTCACATTACAGTCACTGATCAAACTCTCATGACTCTCGTAGGAGAAGCAGCTCTTGCAATTGTCCTGAATGCTGCTTATGTTTTTAACCTGTGTGTGTATGTAGTAGGAGTTATTGTTGCTATTGCTAATCACAATAACAACAACAACAACAACAACAACAATATATTGTGGTTGTTTTTATAGTGGCATTCTAATGTACAGATGTTTTTGTCACTGCTAATTCTTCTCTTTTTAGATCAGCTCTATTCAGTTCGAGTCTATTGTATTCTGATCAGATCTACTATATTCAGTTCTGTTCTACTCTGTTCAGATCCATTATATTTGCTCCAGTGCTGATGTTGCATCCCACTAAGATGTGTTTGAGATTCGCGGGACATTGAGCAGACGTTGAACGAAGGGGACAGGTGGGATCTTCTCCGAGCCAGCGGTGTAAGGTAGCAGGGGACGGGAGGGCATCGTACGTAGCACGAATGAGAAAGCTTATTATGCTGCTCGCTTCTTTGCACCACAGGTCTTTCCAGGTGATGTTCCTTTTCACAACATCCTCCCATCTTGTCCAGCATCCTTGTGAAGCCTGAGATACCGCTTTGGCAGTCCTGCCAGCCTCCTCTTGCTGACGCACCTATCACTAGTTGACGCCGCTCTGCTGGTGTAGCTTTAGGTGTAGCCACAAGTCTCCCCTGGACATACATGTCCATTTTTGCTATACCCATGCAGCTTTGGGCAAAAAATAATGCAGTTTTTATCATGCAGGAAAATGTGTTTTTTCACCTGTTGTTTTGATATATTTCTGCATAGGCTACTGGGGTGTTAAATAGTGTAGGGGATGCACAATATACCAGTGTTTCTCAAATGGGGGTATGAGTAGCCCTGGGGGTAATTGGAGGAACTCCAAGACCGAGCAACCTGATTGATCAATCAGACGTTTAGAATGTGCTCAAATGAGCATGACAGCACGGCTAGCAGTGCTCAAATGAAAAATATTGAATCAATTGCTGAAAATATTACTCAGCCTATATCTTATTGCCCAGGCCTGTGTGTCTTCCATGGCAACACGAAACGTTTCACAGAAACCCGCATCAAAAGCGGCTGTCAACTTTGTTCGCCTGCATAATGGACCGTTTTGTGGTCAATTTTGATTTATTTGGTGACCTAAGTTTGGATAAATAGCTGAACGAGGAAGACAAGACAGAAGAGAAAAAGGAGAGATACGCGAAAGTGACGAGCGGAGCAGCTGGTTCAGCTGGAGAGGTCAGGAAATGAAGCCGGTACGGCCCGGTCAACGTCTTGGGCCGTCAAATGTCTACAAGACTACCTGAAAAACACCGGGCAAACAGCTGATTTCTCAGCTGTGAGTAAAGAAGTAGCTACTAAACAAGATCCTCAGTACATTTTGTGGAGCTTTAATTTCTGTGCCTCAGCGGAGTCAGCACCACGGACAGTACCTGCTGGGGCAGATTCAGCACCACGGACAATACCTGCTGAGGCAGATTCAGCACCATGAACAGTGCCCGCTGAGGCGTGTTCAGCACCACGGACAGTGCCCGCTGAGGCAGATTCAGCACCACGGACAGTGCCCGCTGAGGCAGATTCAGCACCATGAACAGTGCCCGCTGAGGCGTGTTCAGCACCACGGACAGTACCTGCTGAGGCAGATTCAGCACCACGGACAGTACCTGTCAGATTTTTCAGGGAGATGTGCGGCTGTAACTTTGTTCTTGTAATTAATTTGTTAATGTTATCAGTTTTTATTTAACCTATTAATCGTTATTAATTTTTTTAGTCATTATGAGTTTCCTGGGCCATTGATTTAATTAATTTGTCAATTTGTTTACATCTGTACATTGAAATGAATATTTAATAAATCAACACATCTGTGAAAACTGTCCTCTTTATTTCGGAGGTAAATTGATAATAGCCTGAAAAGGTGATTAACAAAAGCCCCCAAAAGGTGGGGTTGAAATGATATAACTCTGTTCAGCCTTTTTTACTGCTTAGCCACATTAATCGGAGCTGACGTTAAATTGGAGTGACACACCCCCTGCTGAAATAAAATATCTGCTGGTGAGTTTATGAAAAGCCAGATGTTTGCTGACACTGGAAAGCAGTAGCCTATATTTAAGTATAATTGTTAGTATTTGGTTGGTTGTATTTAAAAGTCAGCTATGCTGCTGAGTCGTTGTCACGGCACCTGTTAGATTAAAAATGACCGGGAAGTCGGCAGAAGTATAACTTTTTGTCAGTCCATGAAAAAAAAAATACCAGCGGTTATGCTAGTTACAGCATGGTTGAGCTAGCAAAGCAGTTTTGCGTTCCAAGCTATCCACGTATAACATGGGAAATAGAGAGTTGAATTCTGTGGGAACAGATTCATTTGCTTTCAGTGTCAGTGATGCTGGCATTATAATTAACTACAAACCGGCCTGTTTTTTATGTTTGGTCTTTGCAGCTCTATGTTTTATGCATTTCCACCCGCATGCTGCTGTGTTTAATTGATTTCAAAGTAGGCCGACACATGCCGGTCCATTTTGCTGGTGTTTTCCTTTGTCGTTAGAGGCAGGAGTTACAACGTCTCTCTCTAATTTCATAAATACAACAAACTACACTCAGTGTCACTTCCTCAGCTCCAGCTGTCCAGTCTGATGCACTTCAGGTCGGCAGCTCTGCCATCAGTTCTAGCTTTTAAGTTTATCATGTTCAGTTTGTGTTGACATTGTGGAGAATGTGTCACTTTAATTCTACTGAGGTTGCTGTTTTTTTAGAGGTCTTGTGCTGGACAACATTTTATTGAGAGGTGTTTCTCATTGTTTGTCCCTGTGACAGAGCCTTCAAGGACCTCAAGAGTGCGGTCACCAGTGAGTCTGTCCTGCACGGCCCTGACCTCTCCCAGCCATTCACACTGCAGACAGGTGACTTGGGGGTCAACCTTGGAGCTGTGCTGCTGCAGGAGACGGAGAGGAAGAGACGTCCACTGCTTTTCCTGAGCCGCAAGCTCAAGGACCGGGAGACGCGGTGCTCGACGGTGGAGAAGGAGTGTCTGGCCGTCAAGTGGGCCATTGAGTCCCTGAGGCAGGGACTCCAAAAATCGGGGGGGGGGGGGGGACAGGATGAAGGACTCAAACAACTGTCTCACACGTTGGTACCTGTGCCTCCAACCCTACGTCTTCACTATCCACCACCGCGCTGGGAAGGCCAACCTGGTGGTAGACGGGGGAGGAAATATAATGGCGGGCAGCTGTTACTAGTTCTAGTTAGCAGTCATTTCTAAGTATTTGTTGAATTGCACTAACTTTGACATGTTTTGGGATTGGCAACAGGGAAAAGAGCACACAAGGCTGTCTTTATAAATGTCTTGTTATTAAATGTTTGGATATTGCAGCCGACGTGGTGAATGCATGAGCTTACCTCTGCTTCTTCTCCTTCCCAGGTGTTTGGGCAAAAAGACTCCCCGGGGGCCCGCGCACCGTTTATTATTTCCGGGAGGCTTTACAGCGTGAAATGGGCCCGGGGGGAGCTCCATTGTATTGCTCATATGTGTGTACTGTATTTATCGACTTGGAGTGCTTGTTTGTGGTGTGTATACAGTGGGGGAGGCTATTTATTATATTTGTTAATATTTTGGGGAGGAGTTATGTGTACAATATGTATTCATGTGTTTAATGTGTGTGATATTCCCTGCTGTGTGGTATATGCCAACTCATTGGTTCAGCTTTCCTATAATAGCCGGTATTCCTCCTGTGTCAGGGAGGCTGTCAGGATGTTTGGCTGCTGCTGGGCCTGTGTATGTTCACGGTGCTTCAGAAAAATAAAGGTTTGCTGTTTTTGCAACGCCCCTATGGTCTCCTGCTCTCCTCTTTGCCTCCATGACCGCTCGACCAAGCTAACAGTCCCTCTTTATTTCTATACATGAGGGGGGACAGAATAGTGGAAACAGCTGTCAGTAAAGTGCAGTCCAGTCCAACAGCAGCACTATGAGCTCAATGCCAAACATAGAAGGGAATGAACACCTCTATTACTGTGACAAGAAGAGAAGCTGAGCATGATAGGCAGCAGGAGAGGAAACTGTATGGCACAACAGCTGGACTGGACTGCAGGACCTGATGCAGGAGCCGAGTTAAGTTTTAGTTTATATTGTGTAATTAGAGGGTCTGCCTGTGTTAAGATCCCACTGAAGCCTTCGCCTCAAGCCTTATCCAGATCGGCACATTGGTTATTGTGTTTGATCTTCCTCTCCTGTTTCTTGCTCCTCTGCATGTATCAACAGACGGTTGCGGTCGGTACTGATGGCGTTGTTGTTTCCTGTTGCTCTGCAGGGCTTTATGCACCTGAGAAAATAAACAGCTAAAATGTAGGCCTGACAAGCAAAATGTAACGAATGTAGCAAAAGTAAAAGTGCATTTGAGAATAAGACATTTTACCGTAGGATTATAAGCACTCATGCATTTACGTGTTCATCAGTGAAATGTTGCGTCTGATAGAGATGGAGCTCTTTTGAATGGATTTTATGCAGCTGAATCGCTTAACCATGTCAGCACATGAAGGTATTGGTAGACTTACTTTATGTGAATATTACTTGATGTGAAATCAACAGGCAATGTAACGAAGAACGAAGTCATCTAAGTCAAATGAACGTGCTCTGTATATTATTGACCCAGGTCTTCATGGAGTTGGTGGTTGTGAGGCTCAGGTCCCTGGCTGCTCCGGTGCATCTGGCTGCCCTTGGTGTCCTCGTCCCTCATCCGCCAACTGTTTTTACACAACATCCTTTGCATTATACATACATATCTTTTATTGTTTGTGTTCTGTGTTTACAACATCTGTTGCACGTCTGTCCGTCCTGGGGAGGGATCCCTCCTCTGTTGCTCCCCTGAGGTTTCTTCCTATTTTTCTCTCTGTTCTCTCTCTCTGTTTTTTTAAGGGAGTTGTTCCTCATCCGATGTGAGGGTCCAAGGACAGAGGATGTTGTATTTCCTGTAAAGCCCTTTGAGACAAATTTGTAATTTGTGATTCTGGGCTATATAAATAAATAAAATTGAAACTGAAATTGAAATGAATTTGTAGAGTAAGAAGTAGGACCAAAAAATCAGGTCGAGTAATGTAATAAGTTTCTATGAAGTGTTAGTCAAGTATAGTTTAGTTTAGTGTAGTTAGTAGTTTAGTTTAGTTTAGTTTAGCTGAGGTTGGGATTTCTGACGGCGCGCTGTGTCCTTGAACGCAGCTCCAGTCAGGAGGCTCGTCGTCAGCGTTAGGGCACGGCGCATGCGCACACCGCTCCCTCTCTTCCTGCTTCCTGAGCAGTTAGCACAACAACAACAACACAGCAGGCTGAGCTCACCTGTGCTGCCGTGTGTGTGTCCCGCTTGTTACGCTCCTCTGTTACCTGCCGTCCAGGTGTGTGTGTGAGTGTGTGCGTGTTCATGCGTGCTCATGCGTGCCGCGCTGTGTGTCGCGCTCGCGCTCGGTCTCGTGGCCTCGCTGCTTTGCGATGCGGCGGGACGTCAGTTCACCGAGGAGGAGATGGCCGGCATCCGGTAACACACACACACACACACACACACACACACACACACACACACACACACACACACACACACACACTCTTGTAGCTTCACCTCGCAGCTCCAGCAGGACAGTAAATGGTCTGAAGTGTGAGCTAGTGCAGGTGACAGTAAACGCCTCACCTGCAGTATGAGCTGTTATAATAATAATAATAATAATAATAATAATAATAACAATGATAATAATAAATAACAATATATTATAATAAAACCCAGTATAAAGTGTGTCAGTGCTCAGGGCTGGGACGATATGCTTATCCTCTGATTCAGCACCATCATGATACTCAGGTGTCGATTTGATATGTTTTGCAATTCAATAACAGGATTTATTGTGTTTCTAGTTTTTTGACTTCTCCTCTAGTTTGTGTGTGTAAAGTCTGATGAGGCTGTGATTCTCCTAGAGGTCACTAGAGGTCATTTTCTCCAGCGACGTCCAGTGTGACAAAAGTCTCTGCCTGCAGTGAAACGGCTGCTATGGGGGCCAACATCATCACACAGGAATCAAATGTGGCTCATTGAATCCACAAGAGTCTCAGCTTTCCAGTCAAAGCAACTGATGCAGCTCCAAGACTGTTTAGGCCCCAGTCTGCACACACACACCATTTTACAACAGGCCACAAGAACACATGTGGACTGCAGGCTTTGGGGCCCAAACTGCATGGGATTAGCAGAAGGTGGGCGTGTCTGCAAAGGGGAGAGAACCCATTTTCATTCACACAGCTGGAGGTCAGAGGTCAAGGGACCCCGCTGGAAACACCACATGACAGATTTTACCTTCGCCAGCTTTGGAGCGATATTTATTCCCCTTGCAGACAACCTAACATGACACGCTTGGTACCAGTAGTTTCATATGATATCAGTATCTGTATGCTTGTAAAAAAAAAAAAAAAAAATGGAAAAATAAGAATCACAATAGTTCAGTGAATTGGTTTTTACTTTTCTGCGGCCCTAGTCAGTGTGGTGCTGAACAGCTTTAATGCTCCTTGGTGCAGATTCCCCGAGTCTCAGGAGGCATCAGCCTGCAAGGAGAAATGTTTTGCATGTTCTTGTGAAGTGTTTGCATATGAAGGAACCACAAAAGGGGCCCGGGGCCTCAGGTTGGACAGCCTGCCTCCGCCTGTTTGACTCACTGAAACTTGAAACCTGAAACCGGATCGCTCTCCTCGGAGAAATCAGGTCGCTGCAGCTGCTCAAGTATCAGAAGTCGGCCGAGAAAAAGAAAAGTTTGAATTTAGTGTGTTTAAAAAAAAAAAAAAAGAAATTGAATTTAAAAAATGTCCGCAGCTTCATTAGAAATAACTCTCAGGTGCTGATGTGGACAGATCCTGCCAGATTGTGATGGCTGCACAAACAACTTCTGATTTATAGTCCGATTTGTGTTGTGACAAGCCCATTTTTATGTATTTATAGCGCCCCCTAGAGGCCCATTTGCATCAAACTTTCAGAATAAGTTTCAGGTACATCTGTGGACATATCCTGCAAGTTTCGTGCTCATTGGCCCACCAGTTGTTGACTTTTGTCTATTTATGTGTTCAGCCACGCCCCTTTTGAAGCTCATTGGTCAGTATCTTGAAAACAAAATAAGAAATCAACAAGCGTGATGCAGTCTTATGGGTTTTGAGGCAAATTTGCAGAATGAAGATTAATGAATATCTGTACCAAGTTTCCTGTAAATTGGACAGAGTTATGAATTTCTAAAAATCCAAATTTTGACCTTTAATTATAACTCACACTCTGAACTGAACACTCTTCCACTGCCTGTCTAACTCTCAGTTTAATTTATGTTCCAGCCAGCGGATCAAGTCCATGTTCTACCACGCCTACAACAGTTACCTTGACAACGCCTTCCCCTACGACGAGCTCCGCCCACTCACCTGTGACGGACAGGACACCTGGGGCAGGTGGGGCGACGTCACTCTTTTTTTTTTGACAAACAGAAAAAAGCCGACTGGTTTTCTCTGCGCGATCGGACAGAGATCAGAAATGTGTTGGGCGATTCAGACCCTCACAATATCAGGAAATGAGACAACCAGCAGGGAAATATGGAAGAAAATACGGGAAAAAACACACAGTACACAGAAAAATATAAATAAGCATCGTAAATGGAAAATAGTTACTCATATGTAGGTTTTGAGAATTAAAAGAGAGCCTGTGCAGAGCTGAGCCTTAAGGTGCTCAGTGCCTCTGTACGCAACAAGAAATCACTGGCAACGTCAAGTTCACTAAAATGTCATGTCTCTCTCTCTCTCTCCCAGTTTCTCCCTGACTCTGATCGATGCTCTCGACACTCTGCTGGTAAGGTCTGAACCTGCGTGGATCTTTGAATCTGAAAATGCAGCAACTTTAACAATAAAATAATAAATAATAAAACTTTATTTGTCTCATACCAGAATTGCAGTTCAAAGTGCTTCACAATAAAAAGAACATTTGAAAACACATTAAATAAAACATTAAGAAGGAAAAGGCTAAAGATGAGAACTTTGAAATAAAACAAAAGATGCCAATAAAACAATAAAACACAGCACAGTGTGGAATAAAATAGGAGCTAGTTAAAGGCTAGAGTGAAAAGGTAGGACTCCAACAAAAACCCTTTTTCAGACAGCATCTAAATTACGTTATTTGATATGTCATGTGTATAGAAACAGAGGAGAAAATGAGTCCTGGTGATTTGGCCTGTTTCAGTGGTGAATTCCCTCTGATGATGATTATTATTTCGAGCCGTAGTTAAATGTCCTGTGTTGATGTTTCCTGAAGGTTCTGGGAAACCAGACGGAGTTCCAGCGCGTGGCGACGCTCCTGCAGGACACCGTGGACTTCGACATCGACGTCAACGCCTCCGTCTTCGAGACCAACATCAGAGGTGCAGGCACATTTTTGTCATTGTCATTGAATCGTTTTTTGCACCATTTTCCAGACAATTTGTTTGTTTTTTTCCTGTGCGACAACTAAAACAAGGTGTATTTGTAGAGAACCATGATTTAAAAAGAACGCTAAATAGATTCATTTACTTCCATCATCGGCCTCCTCATTCGGGTGAAAGTGCACAGTGTGATTCCTTATGTTCAGCTTGTTGCCAAAATATTTCAGTGTTGTGTGACGTCACTTCCTCCCTTCCTCTTCATAAAATCCAAAGTGTTTCCAAACACTGACTTTTAATGCAGAGGTGCTGGTTTGATGTTTCTTTCATCTTCACCTGACTGTTTTCTGTCGTGTGTGTCCTGTAGCTGCCCTGCTGGACGCTGCTCATATACTTCAGTTCCGCGTTTTTTAATCATTTTATAAGCATCGATTATTGACATTAATGCATCGATGCCGGCTCGCCCCATGTCCGCATCGCGATGCATCTAAAAATCGATTTTTTTTCTCCCACCTCTACAGGGAGTGAGCCGTTACCTTCATGGACGGGGCAATAAATCGATTAAATTGAATCATAAGATTGCAGATTTTGACTGTGCATGTTAATAACATTATTAAAGCAGCTGAGTGCACCAGCAGCATGATCGTCTCTGCTAAGATTCCCATCAGTTCGTAGTGGTAAATTGTTTTATATCCCAAGAAAGAGCAAGCTTTGAACTTTAAATTAAAACAGAGATCAGATTTTTTAAGACATTCACACATGCAGTTATGGGCCAGTGAAAATCTGACATGAAAACTTTTTTTTGGATTTGGAGAAGCTGCCATCCAGAAAGCGATGCATATATCTGTCTAACCATTAATGCTTTGAACAGTCCATGTATGTATCTCAAAGGTCTGAAAAAAATCAAGAAGCTGGGGCAAATACAAAGTTGTTTTCTGAAGGCCCAAACATGGTCCACCACAAAACCCGTGTCATTTTTTTTCCATTTTTGAGGGGCTGGCATGCCTACCAGTTATGATATATGACAGATGTTTTTGTATATTCTGAGAGAGTAGGTAGAGGTGTATTAATGTACCACATTTCAGTTTCCTATGTGCTGTAGTTCCTGAGATATTGACACCTGAAAATGGAGGAAAGATAAGGACGCGTGAAAATTGCACTAAAATCGACACATACTCCCCTCACTAAATTGTCCGTATCTCAAAAAGTATCCATCCGAGCAAACTAAAATTTTACAGTGTGCCTTTTGGATACACAAGGAACAACTGGTGAATTTTTTGAGACCCAAGTGCGTGGGATGTCCTGAAAATTTGTTGAAATGACATGGAATGACCCGAGTGTATTTTTCAGCCACATGGCGGCGCTCTAACGTAATTGTTCAATTTTGTGAGTCACCGTGCTGCGGCTTGATCGCTTTATTCACTGTCACTGCATCAACAGAGCCTTCCACATGTTCACAGTGCAGCCACCTCTGCAGGCTACTTTTACTCTTAATTTTAATTTTTATTTGTATTTATTGTATTGTTGTGTTTTCCTGTGTGCAGTGGTGGGAGGTCTGCTGTCGGCCCACCTGCTCTCTGGGAGGGCGGGGCTCGAGCGGGAGATCGGCTGGCCCTGTGCCGGACCGCTGCTGAGGATGGCCGAGGACGCTGCCAGGAAACTGCTGCCTGGTACACACACACACACACACACACACACACACACACACACACACTTAATGAATCCAGGTCTCAGCCAGCGAGGTCTGTGTCATTGCCCTCTGTTCAGTGTCGTGTTGTTTTGTTCCCGCCGCCCTCGGCAGCGTTCCAGACGGCGAGCGGCATGCCGTACGGGACGGTGAACCTGCTGCACGGCGTCAGTCCCACCGAGACGCCCGTCACCTGCACCGCCGGCGTGGGCACCTTCATCCTGGAGTTCGCCACGCTGAGCCGGCTGACCGGGGACGCCGTGTTCGAGAACGTGGCGCGCCGAGCCCTGAGAGCCCTGTGGCACACCAGATCTGACATCGGACTGGTAACCTGTCTGTCTGCCTGCCTGTCTGTCTGCCTGTCTGTCTGTCTGTCTGCCTGTCTGCCTGTCTGCCTGTCTGCCTGTCTGTCTGTCTGTCTGTCTGCCTGTCTCCAAAGTCCTAAATGCCATCCATTATAGGATTAAATGAATTAAGAAATTTGTGCTATTTCATCCCCAGAGATGTTTATGAGAAAAAAGGTGGAAGGAATTATTTCTCCTGTCGGTCATGACTATAAATACGACCTGACCCCATTTAAAACAGTCGTGGTATAAAACAAAATCCCATATTTGTATATGATGGCAGCCTGTTGGTAACACAGTTATTACATTAGAATGGACATGGGGATGGGTTGGTGAAAAGTCTTGTCTTTTTTTTTTGTGACCAAATTTTTATTATTTTCCGCAATTAATAGCAGGTCAGTTCACATATTTAACATACATAATTCTTATGCAAACTCGTTAGTCTCCTATGTAGTACGTGACTGCCTGACATCCCCTTCCTTCCCATCTCCTTACCCCTAACATCCTTAGGTTCCTTGTAGGCACCTTAGCATTGAGGAGTGCATACATCATACATCAAAGAAATGAAAAAAAAAAAAAAAAAAGTCTTGTCTATTGAAGTTATTTGATAGAGTACAGTAACCTATTTAAAGTACCTCTTATTTCACCATTTTTATTGCAGTAATTCTCCACCTTACTTTAGTTTTTTTACTCATAATATTTCTCACCTTGCTTTTCCTTTCAGTTCTTTCCCACACACACACACACACACACACTTCTCGGGTCTCTGGCTGCACTCACAGCCTTTTTCTTTTTGACTTTCTTCGCCCAACAAACATTCAGAACCAACATGGGGTCAAAAAACGTTTCCTTTGTCCAAAACGTTGTAGTAGGGAGGGAGTTTATTTGCCCGAAAGGCTCTGAGTTTTGATCCCCAGCTCTACTACCAACATGTTTAAGGCTGTGTGTGTGTGTGTGTGTGTGTGTGTGTGTGTGTGTGTGTGTGTGTGTGTGTGTGTGTGTGTGGACAAACCAAGACACTCGTTTCATGGTGACAGAGACCAGGAAGCGGTGTGGAGGTGAAATGTTTATTACATCAAGATAAGATAAGATAAGATAAGATATTCCTTTATTAGTCCCACAGTGGGGAAATTTCACGCATTACAGCAGCAAAGTGGATAGCAAAATATGAAGCAAAATTTACATTATAAATAGTATAAACAGATAATAAATAGCAAAAAGCAATATAAACACTATAAACAAGGAATATAGAAAAAACAAAATAGAAATATGAGCAATTTAAACAACAGAAGAAAAAGCCCAAACCTGGGGAACAGTCCGCTCCGACGGAGGTTCAGGGTTAGTGTGAAACCATGAGACCAAGTGACAGAACCCGACGACCGGTACTGGGATTCAGATGGAAAGCCCTGAATTATACTTGGGTGGCCGTTAATTTACCAAGCATGACACGTGTGAGGGAAACACTGCTGTCCTTCCTCACCTTCATCAGAATCAGAATCAGAAACACTTTCCTGAACCCTGAGGGGGAAATGATCCCCTCCAGCCCTTAAACTCACACTCTGAGACAGGATCTGTGGAGGCTCAGGAAACCTGTCTCTCTCTAACCTCAGGCCTCTTATCCGCCCACCTGTCTGTCCCTCCAGGTGGGTAACCACATCGACATCATGTCTAAGAAGTGGGTGGCGCAGGACGCCGGGATCGGCGCCGGGATCGACTCCTACTTTGAGTATCTGGTGAAAGGAGCCATCATGCTGCAGGACGAGGAGCTGCTCGACATGTTCCTGGGTAAGTAACGCCTGACGCCTGTCGGCCTGCGGCGGCGTGGGCGGCTCAGAGGAGGGCGGGCTGCTAACAAACAGGTTTCCTGAGGTGGTAAAAAACAGCTGTGGTGCTTTTTTCATCCCCGCCACATGACTCTGGGTCGATAGAGAGTCTGCTACAGGCACAGAATCAGGAGAGCAGAGCCAGATCATTTTTTTTCTTTTTTTTTTGAGGAATTTAAATGGTTTTTTTTGCCGTTATTTTCCTGTTTGAACTGGAAAGTAGATCCGACAGGAAACTTCCACATAGGCCAGTGGTTCTCAACCCCTGTACATCCTCCAGGTTGCTTACCGCCCCCCATTAAATATCATGTAGTTTGGTCGTCTCTCCTTAATATTAATGTTGATTATTATCTTGTTTTGTAGTTATAATTAGTATTCATTTTGATTTAAAAAAAAAAAACCCTACACTTTACAAATTGACAATTTTGACAAACAATCTTAATTGAGGTGTCGCTTAATTACTGTCCGCAGTCAATCAGAAACTGTGGATTAACCAGCAGCCAATCAGAATGATGGGAAAAAAAAGGGTTTATTTCAGAACGGAGAACAAGAACAGCGTTACAACATTTACTGGACCAGAACAGCCTATAACAGCCCAGTTTTCATGGAAATTATTGGTGGAAAAAGCAGAAGAAAAAATAGCCAAATTTTGTGATTAGCAGAAGAATGACCTGATTGTACTTTGACGAATGATTGTACACAAAAAAATGGGACTTGTTGTTTTCTTAAAATTGTCACAATCCTGTTTGTTGGCGTCGGTTTATTTGCCAAAAGCGTTAGTAAAAAGTTTAGCAGGGCGACAATACAGGGAGGTATCGTGAAACTACAGTACAGAAAGTTTACTTCTAATTAAAATTGTATTACATTCAGTCTCACTCCCAGCGAGTCTGCAAAATTATAGTCAGTCCATCACCCACCATTTAAACTCCCTGTACTTTGCACTGTGGCCGACAGAATTAAAATAATAGTATTACAGCAGCAGGTAATCAGCTGTCGACCCCCTCAAAGTTTTTGAAAGGCCCTCCCCCCTTTAATTTACGACCACAAGATCAACAAATCAAACAAAACTGCAAAGTCATGTACGTATGCAGGTTTAAATTCTGCCTCCAAGCCTCACAGGTCATTTAAACACCAAATAATGAGGCCAGAAGGCTTCATGGATACATTTATATTGAAATTTATTTATTTGGATAAACCCCTTGAGATGCATCATCTCATTTTCGGGGGGGTCCAGACATATAAACAAACATAGACTCGACAATACACAAAAACAGACAAAAACAAAACAATACAATGAGAAATAATAACAAAACAAAACAAAATAAAGTAAAAGGATGACATTAGGACAATACAACCAAAGGCCCCAATGGCCAACACTGGAAAAACAGCAAATAATGTGTATGATAAATTCACCAAATCAGAAAGATCATGCAGCTTCAATGAAAACAAGAGCAGGCCGAGAAAGAGCGCTTAAAAATAACAAACGATGAAATAGATCTGATGTTAGCAGGTAAATTATTCCAATCTGTTGGTGCTTTGGACATAAATGATCCTCTGCCGAATGATTTATTGACACTAAGAACAGAAAAATAGAGATGGGTAGAATGTCTGATATGATAATTTGATGTATACGATATAAGAAACTGCTGTAAATAAGGTGGACAATTAAAATAAATACATTTATATATGAGTTGTAACCAGTGCATATGTCTTCTCACATTCAATGATGGCCAGTCGAGTCTATTAAACATGAAGCAGTGATTCTAGTCTATTATAGGCTGTGTTAAGCGAGGCAAGATCTGATTTTTGAGCATTTTGATGTATGACATCACAATAATCCGTGACTGGAAGTATTTATATGGACTTTATTGATATCAAGAGGCTGTTGCGGTGCCGCTGACGTTCAGGGCGTCCGCTGTTGATCGATGTCAGGTTTTCACCAAATTTGGAGTCCTTGAATTTGACCAAACAAGTCAGACTCACACACTCTGATGGCCGTAATCTACTGTATAGAGGGGAATATTACAATAAATCCATAATCCGTCACAGGACTCAGACTCAGATCTATACAGAGGAAGGAAACGGCTCCTCAGAACCTCCTGGACCAGCAGACGTTACACTAACATCTCAGTAATAATCTCAATAATCTGCCGTGTCTCCTCGCTCAGATTACGACCGAGCCATCCAGAACTACACCCGCTTTGACGACTGGTACCTGTGGGTGCAGATGCACAAGGGAACCGTCTCCATGCCTGTGTTCCAGTCTCTGGAGGCCTTCTGGCCCGGGCTGCAGGTGCACACACACACACACACACACACACACACACACACACACACACACACACACACACAGTGACATCCACACTAATACATTTTCATTATAAAAGGCATAACTTTTGCTTAAGTAAACTCATTTTTATAGGCAAGCCTGTCCGTAGATCTCTATTGAAAATCTTTGGAATGACTGTTTGTCTCCTCCGTCTTTTTATGTCTATTTTTTATATATTTGTTTTTCTGTGCATTTGTTTTTGTTTTGTTTTTTTATTTTATTTTACGCACGTGGGAAGCGCTATGCACTGTGCTACATAGATAAAGCTTTACTGACGTATGTACTCTGGTGTTTTTGAGCCTCTACAAACAGACTTTTGGATTCTCTGTCGGCCCGTTTTAGTTTGCGGATCCGATCAGGCAGACAAAGCGCACTGACAGAGAATGACAAGCCAAATAAAAAACATTATAGCCTCACTGTCATGGCTTCCTCTGGTGATGGTTGATGCTCAAATATGTCGTTGTATTTGCTTTGCGGCGCCTCCCAATCTGTATTTTCCGCCGCCTCGGCCGCCCTTGACTTCCAGGAACAGTTCCACCTCATCGTCGGTCCAAGCAAAGAAATCTCTGCTCTTAGTTCTTCATTTTCCTCTGAAATATACTCTGCACCTTTCCTCCTGTTTGCACGGCATGCCCTGTGCATGTTAGAGCTGGGAATCTTTGGCCACCTAACGATTCGATTCGATTATGATTATGAGGGAAACAATGCGAACATAATTTGATTATCGATGCATCCTGATGCGTCTCGATGCACATTTTTGTGACTGTCATTGAATCGTTTTTTGCATCATTTTTCAGACAATGTTTTTTTACTGTGCGGCAACTAAAACAAGGTGTATTTGTAGTGAACTATGATTAAAAAGAACGCTAAATAATTAATTTACTGCTACTGAAATTTCGTGTTGCCAAAATATTTCAGTGTTGTGTGATGTCACTTCCTCCCTTCCTCTTCATAAATCCAAAGTGTTTCCAAACACTCGCTTTTAATGCAGAGGTGCTGGTTTGATGTTTTTTCATCTTCACCTGATTGTTTTCTGTCGTGTGCGTCCTGTAGCTGCCCGGCTGGACGCTGCTCCTATACTTCAGTTCCTCGTTTTTTTAATCATTTTATAAGCAGCGATTATTGACCTTAATGCATCGATGCCGGCTCGCCCCATGTCCACATCGCGATGCATCTAAAAATCGATTTTTTCTCCCACGTCTAGTGCACGTGCCTGGTCATGTGATCATGTGTTTTCAGGCGTGTTGGTATGGACGCAGATTATTTCTAATACGGTGCTGAAACGCTAACACGGACACGCAGGTTGTTTTAGATTTAAAATGCGTGTCTTTGCCGTGTGTGTGTGTGTGTGTGTGTGTGTGTGTGTGTGTGTGTGTGTGTGTCAGTCCTTGCTGGGGAACCTGGACAGCGCTGTGAGAACCTTCCAGAACTATTACTCTGTGTGGAGGCAGTTTGGAGGCCTGCCTGAGTTCTACAGCATCCCGCAGGGCTACACGGTGGACAAGAGGGAGGGCTACCCGCTGAGGCCAGGTCAGACCCGCGCACTCTGACTAACTCACTAACTCACTAACTCACTAACTAACTCACTAACTAAGTACAGCATGCCATAGAGCTTGGTACTGCAACATCATGATAAACACTGATAGTGAGTCCTGAGCAGGAGCCACACAGAAGCTGTTGGCTGTTGGATGTTGATTAAACAGAACAAGAACAATGATCTGAAAAATAAAGTAAAATAAAATATTCAGTTTTTTAACCCCAGAATATTTGAAAGCAAATTGCTAGTGTTTTTGTTTTGTTTTTTGTTTTCCCTCATGCCTCGCTGCAGCAGTAATGCAGACTCACTGGACTTGAAGTGCACATCCTGCACGTTTTGCACGACTCGGCAAAAGGCTAAATCCCGACTGTCTGGAGATTACAGGGAAAAAAAAAAAAACATGCTGCTGCAGAAAACTTGCCACAGTTGGAAACAGTGTACCATGCACAATTTTTTTAAAAAATTGAATTTGAATTAGAATGTTTGAATATGCTTCCTGTTGTATTGATCTGCCAAGATGTAATGGCCCATTTTATTTATTTATTTATTTATTTGTTTTTAGCAGAGCTGTAGTGTAGCGCAGGGTCTCTAACAAGCTTATAAACTGACTAATTAACTGAATGTGTAACTAACTGACTAATTAACTAACTGACTTATTAACAAACTGACTTATTAACTAACTGGTTTACCTCATTAATTAACCGACTGATCAGCTGACCTGCTAACTGATGACCAGCTGCTATAAACAGGAAGTGCTGTCTGACCTGTGTGTGTGTGTGTGTGTGTGTGTGTGTGTGTGTGTGTGTCAGAGCTCATAGAGAGTGCGATGTACCTGTTCAGGGCGACAGGTGACCACACCTACCTGCAGTTTGGCCTCGACGTCCTGGAGTCTATAGAGAAGATCACCAAGACGCCGTGTGGATACGCCAGTGTGAGTCTGTCTGTCTGTCTGTCTGTCTGTCTGTCTGTCTGTCTGCCTGCCTGTCTGTCTGTCTGTCTGTCTGTCTGTCTGTCTGCCTGCCTGTCTGTCTGCCTGTCTGTCTGTCTGTCTGTCTGTCTGTCTGTCTGTCTGTCTGTCTGTCTGTCTGTCTGTCTGTCTGCCTGCCTGTCTGCCTGTCTGTCTGTCTGTCTGTCTGTGCACACCCACTTTTACATGCAGTATTTCCTGTAGCTGCTTCACAATAAAAGCCTCTCGCTGGTTCGCCAATGTAAAGCTTTTAATATGAAACGGCGACATTTTTGGACCCGTGTGTGATTTGGGTGCTGTGTGTTAAAGCACAGATGTGTGTCCCTCAGTACAGGCGAACATACACACACACACACACACATATGCACGTGCGCTGTATAAATATGTATGTAACAAATTGTTTGCTAATAAATTCTGTTACATTTTTCCATGTGCTCCTATTTCTTTGCATTTAGGAGCTCATTTACTCACATTCACTTGAGGAGAAGTTTCATGTCGAGCCCTGGTTCAGGCCTCATTTCCCTCCACAAACCAGCTGCACTCCAGCGTTTTCGTCATTACATCAGTTAATCGTCTGGCGATTGGTGTTTTTACTTGAGAAATGATTAGAACAATTAATCTGTTACTGAAATTACAGCCTGTTTTTTTTAACTGATTAATTTTAACATTTCCCGTCTGAATGTGATGTTTTCAGGTGAAAGACCTGCGAGATCACCAGCTGGACAACAGGATGGAGTCTTTCTTCCTGGCCGAAACCATAAAGTACCTCTACCTGCTGTTTGACCCCGCCCACTTCCTGCACGGCGGCGAGGACGAGGGGGCGGGGTCCTGGGAGGAGGGCGGGGAGGGGGGGCAGTGTGTTTTAGGGGCCGGGGGCTTCATCTTCAACACGGAGGCTCACCCGCTGGACCCGGCGGCACTGCACTGCTGCAGCCGCCACACGCAGGAGAGGCAGGAGCTGCACGACCTCCTGCTCAGCCTGTCGCAGCCCGCCAAGCCGGGCGCCGGCCGAGCGCCGCCACCGCCGCCGCTCAAACAGACCGAGGCCCCGCCCCTCAGCCAATCGGAGAGCATCGCCCTGAAGCCCGGCGAGCGCAAGGCGGCCCCGGTGCTGTCGTGTCCCGTGCAGCCGTTCAGCGCCCGGCTCTCCGTCCTGGGACAGGTCTTCTCCGACGACACCTGACGTCCGGGTCGGCTCGCCGTCCCGGCACGATGACTGAAGCGGGGTCCGGGCCCGGCTCGCCGCTCTGGGCTCGAGTCTGATCGGCTGCTGGGTCGTCCCGCTCTGAAGGTCTCCTCTCCGCCTCGGGGACAGAAACAGCCTCGCTCTCTCGCTGACGGCGGTTTGGAGGCGGTTTCACGATGATCGATCGCGGGGTCGGTTCCCAGAGCAGCTTGTCGACTTTCAGCTGAAATGAAAACACACAAAAAAAGGACAGAAACGGCGTTAAGGGGTTTTCACGTCAGCTGTACAGAGCTCGCAGCTGGAAATCCGTCTGAAGTGAAAGTGAGGAAATCAGAAGGTCTCAGCAGCTTCAGATGTGCTGCGTTTTTATAAAATGTGGCAGACAGTCAGAGCACACACCGCCGACTCTGCAGGTTCTGCTGTCCTGTTACTCATTCTGATGTAGATGAGGTGACTGTAATTCATTTAAAGCTAAAATGTTTAAAGTGAATCATCCGGCCCCTCCAGCTGTCCTTTGTGTTGATGATGTCATCAGCCTCCACAGCCAATCTGACGCTGACGTTGGCTTCCTGAACACTTCGCTTTACTCTTCTTCCCCCGAAAATATCCCAGCATCACAGAGGAGATCATTCCTGGCAAACAGGAGGATCATGAAGTAAATTATAACCTGCATCTTGATTCGTTCACACTGAAAAAAGTTTATTTTGGTAGCTTTAAAAAGTGCCAGATTGTTTGGTGCTGATGTTTCCTCTCTTTGATGTTTGTGATATTATTATTTTTTTTTTCATAGGAGGGAAAATGAATCATCATCCTCATCATCATTGTCTCAGTTAAAATGACCTCTGACCTCAACTCAGAACCTCTGTCGACTTTGTCTCTAATTTAAATTGAAAGTAAAATATTGTATTTATTAAAAAAAAAAAAAAAAAAAAAAACACTGTTTGTTTTGTGATTTGTGGAGAGATGACGGAGGTTGGACACGAGCAGGTCTTGAAAATATAACAAGTCTGAAATATATATCTGAGTTTATGTAATTTAAGGCCTCAAAGGAGCTTGGATGCATTTTACATTCAGTTTTAGAATCTGCAGGAAGTCTGTCATCGGTCCAGTCCGTGTGTTATTCCAGCTTTCAGAGTTTGATCTGTTTGCCTTCATTGTAAATAGTGGAACTGAAGTGTCTTAGAAAAGTGTCATCGCTTGAAATCTTTTTACCTGGAAATACAACAAACTACAGCCGTCAGGAGCATCTGAAGCCAGAATGAGCAGTGACGGCATCGGCATTTCCATGCACATTCATTCATTCATTTATTCATTCATTTTTTATTTGTTCCTTTCATGAAAATGCACAATAATGCACTATGAAATGAGTACAAAAAAATTCACAACACATTTCAAATTGATGCTTTTCATGATTAGAAAGGAGCAGAGAAGAATATACTTCTTATTTTTTTGTCTGCCCCTTACTTGAACACAAGGAATCCTGCATGGCAAAAATAACCCATTAAGTAAAAATTTACAATCTCAAAACAAATAAAGATAAACATCCAGTTAAATTTCAGATGCATATTTCCTAATTTGTCTCTGTTTATACTTTTTTTTTTTTTTAAACTGCACAATATCTGTACAGCCCTTTAAGTCTTATACTCATACATACACTCAGTGCTGGAAGTGTGAGTACCACACATGAAAAAACCCTCCTTTCAAAGTAAAAGTTCTTCATTCCTTCTCGTGCCTTCAGTAAAAGTACAGCAGTATTCTCTGGCTGTGGCTGTAATGCTCCACAGCCGTCTGTAGGGGGCAGGATGTGTTTGCACAATAAGCAGTGTCAAACTCTACCCATCAGCTCAGTGACAGACGCACTAACCAAGACACAGTTTCCACAGGAAGCCCAGAGGCAACACAATTCACTTAGAACAGGTTCATCTTACTTCATTATTCATCTTATTTACCGAGTGAGAAAGATGCTTTTCATGGTTTCTGCCAGTCAACAGCAACCTGGGATTTAACAGATCTCCAAAAATGGATCCCCAAAAATGTTCCTCTGCTCTCCTCCCAGAGCGAGCAGTGGGGTTTCAGAGCTGCCACATCACTCCTCCTCCCTTTCCTCCAGCCGCTGGTTTCCATTCATTCCACTACGATATGAACATGAACTTTCAGAGCCTTCACACTTTCTTCACTCCAGTTTTCCATCAGCCCAATAAAGTCCTCCACATGAGTTTTCCTCAAAGCAGCAGCACTGTTGGCTTTTCAGGACTTTTTCACACTGAAACGCTCCCTCCTCCTCCTCCTCCTCCTCCGCCAGGGAAAATAGTCCCTTTTAAGCGGGGAAACGTTTGCTTTCCACAGCCAATTATCAGCTGTGTGGTTTGAAATCGAGAGATTTTGATTCTATGTTGTGAAATCTTTAGTTCCCCTGCAGGATTTGCTAAATGGTTTGTTGACATGAAATGTGGGCGAATTGTAGGAAATGAGCCAAACATTGAAAATCACCAGGATGGAGCTTTAAGCAGGCAGGTATCAGAGCCACTGTTTTCAAAGGTAAACATGTTCTCACACTGTCCACAATCAAGAAATAAGACTTTGTGCAGTCAACACTTTAACTTTCTCAGTCCAATTCGCTCGCTGCACGTACGCTCATATCACATTTTATCATTTTCGTCAGCATTTTGTCTAAGAAAACTTTTGCGGCCTGCCTGCTCTGAAGCTTTCTGTGGCTCTCCTGCCGCTCGCTCCTTTGACTCATGCTTCGTCTGCCTCTTTGATGTCGGTTCTTTTCATGCATATTTGCTGTAATCTGCCGCTTAATTAGATTCATTTAATTGACTGGATTTGATTTACGTTAATAATTGCCCACTTGGTATCCATTTCAGGCCTGGAAGAGGCTTCTCTCTCTCTCTCCGTGATCCTTCCCAAGTTTTCTTCCTTTCATCTTCTACTTTTTTTTGAGTTTTGGGGAGTTTTTTTCTTGCCGTCATGAGTGGGTTGTTTGTTTTCTGTGAGCTGTGTGCCGGGAAAGCTCTTTTAGACTGTGACTGTGATTAAAGTTGCTCTGGTCAAAACTGACAATGCTTTATTCAAATGAGATCCTTCAGACTCCACTGGAATGGATGGGTCGGTGCTGAACACAACAGTCCACTGTGCGGAGGATTAGCCCAACTTGTGGCTGACTCCTTATGGATCAGACACTTTCAACTCTCTCTTAGACAGAGCAGAGAAAACAGGAAGTGAGCATTAATATTCAAACTATTTTAAAATAAGAGGGAAAAAAAAAACGTCTGACTAATCAAACTAGGTTATCTATTTTAACTCCAAAGCAAATCTAAAATTATTTTCTTGTTGGAAACGCCAGTGAGAGAAGTGAGAGGTGTCACTTTTTCACCAAGCAAGAAAGACAGACTTTATAACAGTGAAGAAACTATTTACTGTGACTGTGGATAATAACATGGACCTCAGTAGGCGGCTTCTCACTGTTGCAGCAGACGTGGCGTGCTGCTGCTGCTGCCGAGGCTCCAGCTGGGGCTCCACGCTCTCCTCACTGCAAAAACTCAAAATCTTACCAAGATTATTTGTCTTATTTCAAGTCAAAAATGTCTTATTACAC
This sequence comes from Myripristis murdjan, assembly GCF_902150065.1. Classification (NCBI taxonomy): domain Eukaryota; kingdom Metazoa; phylum Chordata; class Actinopteri; order Holocentriformes; family Holocentridae; genus Myripristis; species Myripristis murdjan. The sequence goes on from NC_043986.1 coordinate 3,479,380, forward strand.
TTAAAAAAAGACATGATCACCTCAGAAGTAACTTGTTTTTAGACAATTGTCTCTTGTTTCAAGTGAAAATTTGCTTGAAACAAGTAAAAATTTGCTTGTTTCATTGGCAAAAATTGTTTTTTGTTTCTAGCTAATTTTCACTTATT
>NC_043986.1:3487025-3492025 GCF_902150065.1 Myripristis murdjan
CATAATTTTTTTTTTCTTACAACAGCCCTAATATGCGTAATGCTGTAGACTGGCAGATTAAAGCAGCTACAGGTAACTTTCATTTTGTGTTGATTTTGGCGCCCCCCTGTGGACAAAAGTGGTAGCGTTTCCCCAGATTGAAGACTGCGTTTCCCACGAGCCCCACCACTTCAAACCTGCCGAACACAAAGAGCTGTCACCCTTTTTCCTTCTGGCACATCTCACAAGCATCTCTGCCCTCCTCCCAGTAAACCCAGTAAACCCAGTAAACCCCTGGGGCCGGAGCGTCTCCTTCCACAGCTGCTCCCTCACCTCCCTCTCGGTGTCGGGCCGTTTAGTGAGGAGTTAACGAGACGAGGCAGGAGTTTCGGGGGTTTACTGGAGCAGGTCGGGTTATGAGGTTTTAAATTCTGATTTTTATCACAGGGCAGCACCGAGCGAAACCTCCTCCAGGAACACCGCCCAGCTCAATTAACCACCTGCATCTGGTGCAAAAACAAATGCCTCGTGAAAAAAAAAAAAAAATTGAAATCCCATGGGAAACCGTTAACGCTATCTTTTCTGTACATCTGGAGACGTCGTATTCATGCACTGATATCTGAATTCTCTCTCCTGAATCCCCTCCGGAGCCATAAGGAGAACAAACATCTGCATGCGAGGAGCGTGAGAAAAACCTCGAGACGGAGAGGAACAGCATCGGACGTCATTATTGAAGGATTTCTCGTTTGTTTCTCCTTGATGTCCCATCGAGAGAGAGTGTGTGTGTGTGTGTGTGTGTGTGTGTGTGTGTATTCAGACCTGAGGGGAAACAAAGCGACCAAAAACTTAAAAATCCCAAAACGTACTCCGTGTTGCAGCTACACTCTTCTTGACATGATTCCAAGTCGGCGTTTGTTCGTAGAGGCTTCGTTTGTGGCCACTAAAGCCTGAAGTTCATGATTTTAAATAATATGGCATTTGTTCCTTGCTCTCTAACGCCCCTCCCAACGGGACGTCCCGCTATGTCCCAACAAGAGATCTGTGAGCTTTCCATTAGTCCATTAGTCTGTTTATTTCCTGTATACAGTTTGTTTTACTACAAGGACAGCGAGTTACGTACAGTTTTGTCTGTATATTAATTGCTATCGCTTGCTGGTGTCTTTGCTATGAAGTCCAGCAAACACAAATGCAAAGTGAAAATGGCGAGAGGTCAAAGGTCAAAACAGGGTTGCCTGCAGAGCTGCTCTGAAACGTCGTGCTGCATTTATTTATTTATTTATTTATTTATTTTACAGTGTTTATGGCTTATCTCTGTTTTGGACCTAAATGCAGAATGAGTAAACAATGTATAGATTCATACAGCAGTGTGTGTTAGTGTGTGTGTGTGTTGTGTGTGTATTGGTGTGTGTGTTGGAGTCCCTGCCCTCTGCCTGGATTTCCTTGTTTTGCTGAGCTCGGGACTCTTCTGGGCGTCGGCCTTTGGGCAGCAGACCTGTGTCACTCCCAGCCAATCACAGCGCAGCGCGGTGCCAGGTCGATAGCACCGCATCCAATGGGAACCCAGAGAGCAAAATGTGATTGAAACTATGTTGAAATGTGGTCGGCAGAAATATTGAATCCACGCTGAGGCCCGACATTGAAACGATACAGAAAGTGTCCCCGAGGTTTTACACTGAATCAGTGCTGCTTCAACCATCGTCTGAATGGGAATCTACATTAAAGTTTTAGTTGAAACAATGTTACTGAATCAATATGGACTGAAAAATCACCTGATAGTTAATCTATATGTACATTTTAGCTGATCAAAATGTAAATGGGCTGCATTTCTAAAGCACTTTACAGTATTTGCCTCACATTCACTCACTGACGGCAGAGGCTTCCATGCAGGGTGCCTAGCTGTCCATCAGGAGTGGTGAGGGGTTCAGTATCTTGCTCAAGGGCACTTTGACACACTCTGGAGGAGCCGGGGATCAAACCGGGAACCCTCTGGATACCAGGCGACCGCTCTACCTCCTGAGCCACGCCTCACCCAGAGCCCGCCCACTGGCCGACGCCCCCCCAAGACTCTTTACAAAACAGACTCAACAGTGATTCAGTGTCGGACATTCAGTCATTAAATTCAACCATAACACAACAAAATCTGTTCAACCTGTCGTCTTCTCAGTGGTTCATCCACCACTGACCTTTAACCCTAACCAGAAGTCAACCAAAAATCAACATTTTTGACCATAAATCAATGCTGATTCAATGACTTTAGCCATCTGGGAAGCTAAGAAAATTGTGGATGTGGGAAAAAAAAAGGAAACCTAGAGCGGACAAACAGCGAGCGGACAAATGTTGTTGTGGCACAGCGAGCGTGAATCTGAGGTCGGCCTCCACCTGCTGGCGAGGACTGAGGGGCGGCCGTTCGGTTCCGTCGCCGTCCTGGGAAAGGAAAAGTGGCCAGAGACGAGGGGCCAACCGTGAATGTTGTGTTTACAAACCACAACGACAAACCCTGCTCAGTCTGCGTTCCAATCGCTGCTCAGGACTCGGCTTTGGTTTAGTCTCGACTCCCTCTCCGTCCGACCCGGCGCCTGATTTTGGTTGTGGGTTCGAGTCCCGGCAGCAGCAGCAGCAGCAGCTCGGGCGGTGCTGAGCTGCAGACTGTTGTGTTGTGTTGTGTTGTGTGGTGTTGTGTGTTGTTGTGTTAGGGTTGTGTTGTGTGTTGTTGTGTTTGTCCGATTCTGTTGTGCGGGTTCGATGCCGGTCTCTAAGGAGTGGTCACAGAGACGTCAACTTCCTGTACCTATGACATCATCACCGTGCACGTGCACCACGGACAGGTCCTGCAGAACGGCCCGGGAACACGCACACACACACACACACTCACACACACACACACAAACATTATGCAAGAGCTCAGCAGACATAATGCAGACCAGCCTATACTATAATGTAGCCAGGGTGTGTGTATGTGTGTGTGTGTGTGTGTGTGTAAGAGGGATTTGGCTCCAGGTCCCCAGGCTAATCATACTCTGAAAGACTAAGAGGGTCCACACCCAGAAACACACACACACACACACACACACACACACACGGTCAGGCTCATCTGAAAGCTATTAGACAGCGAGTCAGTGACAACAGAATCACATGGGCTGGGCTCACTGGCCTCACACACAATCACATAGTGTTCGTATGATGTATGGATCTGTGTGTATGTGTGTGTGTGTGTGTGTGTGTGTGTGTGTGTGTGTGAGTCTCACCATGCATTAGCAGCTATGAAAATATGCAGCGTCTAACTTGAGCTGCAGTGTAACTAAAGCAGATAGGACTACATGTAAATCTATAAATGCAATAATGTAGGTAATGTTAATGCGAGTAAAGGTGCATTCCGCTCAAATCCGACGTCACACTGATCTTCTTTTTCACGTGATCCTGACTGTGAGAGGATAAAATCTCATCTCGTGCACCACAGAGAGGCTGAAGTCATGTTCCTCGGCTCTAAGCTGGATTTCGGTGTGTGTGTAGTCCAGAATCCCCGCGGAGAATATGAGTGGGATTTGTAAGAAATACCAAAAATAAAGTGTGTGTTTCACAGAGGCTTACGAGCTACACTACTATTCCATTAAATTCAACACATCAGCTACAGAGATACAGGGACAGACATTTTCTTTACATCGAATACGCAGCGTTTTTCTTGTTTCGGTGCTGGGTTTCTTCTCGTCTTTGGTTGGAGGTTTTTAATCCGACTCAAAATGATCACTGCAGAATCGACGGTCTGCACGGTGCAGCGTCCGGACAGGAGGGCCTGGATCCATTTGTAGATTTGTAACACAACAACGTGGATACCCGACCCAGGCCTGTCAGGGCTGATGGGTCAGGCCGGGTTCAGACAAAAACGTAAAAATTATGTTTGGGTCACGTTGGTGTTCATTTAGTGAAAAATCATGGAGGTACTGTCTGTTCTGGGCGACCTCCTGTACAGTGCTGGAGTTTACGTGATGACACTGAAGGCAACACGTTGGCTATTTCAAGCGGTAAATGTAACCGAGCCAAATCTGGGGCTCGGGTCGGGTTCAGACATAAAAAAAGAAACTGCCTGTCGGGTTCGGACAAAAACACGCGTCCCGATCTGAACTCTGGTCCCCGTCCAGCAGAAGCCGTCTGCCGCGACAAACGTGCACAACATTTTGTCTCCACAGTTTGTAAACGTGCAAACATGAAGCGTTGTTTTTTAATTACTGCATTATGGTGATTAACTCTACATGCATGCACCTGATCAGTACTTTAGAAAGCTGGACACTGTGTTCGATTCTGCCTCGCGCTTTGTCACCACATGTGGCAACCAGGGGCATCGTAGTGGGGGGAAAAGTGGGACTGATTACCCAGGGCCACAATGGGGGAGGGGGCCCTCGAAAGGCCTGAAATAAAAAAGTCGGCTTTACAAGGGCCCATTAAGATTTCTTTTCATGGGGCCCAAAATCCCTGGTGGCACCCCTGGTGGCAACCGAGTGCATCATTGCACTGCAAAAACTCAAAATCTTTCCAAGAATATTTGTCTTATTTCTAGTCAAAATGTCTCATTACACTTAAAATAAGACATGATCGCCTCAGAAATAACTTGTTTTTAGACAATTTTCACTTGTTTCAAGTGAATTTTCACTTGAAAATTTGCTTGTTTCATTGGCAAAATTTGCCAATGAAACAAGCAAACACAGACAGACATCTAAAATACAGCATTTTTCTTGTTTTGGTGCAGGATTTCTTCTCGTCTCTGGTTGGCGGTTTTTAATCCGGCTCAAAATGGTCACTGCGGAATCGACGGTCTGCAAATTCCCTTGAAACAAGTGAAAATTGTCTAGAAACAAGTTATTTCTTAGGTGATCACGTCTTATTTTAAGTGTAATGAGACATTTTGACTTAAAATAAGACAAATATTCTTGGTAAGATTTTGAGTTTTTGAAATAGGACAAAACAAAAATAGATAAAGGACAAGAAATAGATAATAGAAATAAAAACTACCAATGTGAGACAAAGCA
>NC_043986.1:3497025-3577025 GCF_902150065.1 Myripristis murdjan
AACTGAATAAATTTGCGAGCGGGTGGGATGAGATAATCCTCCACGTGTTTCCAGGGAAGTTTCACTTGTTTCACCTTCAGGCAGATCAGCCACCAGGATCAAGAAAATGACACGTAATTCAAGAGAATTCTGGAAGCAAGTTGACAAGTTGGAAACAAATGGGATTATCTCATCTCATCTCATCCCACTGGCAGATTATTGACCTTGTAGAAAGAAAAACACATTTTGAACTGTGGATGAGGCTGAATGACTCATTCAAGGTGAAGCTGAAAGCTGCCTTGGGCATCCGAATTCGACGTTCCAGGATGTGGACCGTGTGGACTCTATCTATCTCTACCCTAAATATGCTGGTCAAAACAATTAAGTGCACTTTTACCGGTAGACGCAAAAAAACGAAAAAGAAAAGAAAAAATACATCCATCATCATTAAATTTCTGCAGTGAGATCAGCTGACGTTTTCCAGAAAAGATGACAGAAGTTGCCAAGTAACAAGAAATAAAAGGTATGCCATGTTAACAGGGATATATATCTAAAAGTTATTTGGTTTGCGAGCTGATGCTTTGGGAGCTCCATTGAAACTCATGAAGTCTGAAGCAGCATCGCCGAGAGCAAAGGATCAATTCATTATGAATATAGTTTTCTGTAGGATTTTTCTTTTTTTTTCTCCATTTTTTAAAAACTGTTTTCATTTTTTTTAAATTTTGTTTTTCAATTTTTTTCATTTTATTTATTTATTTATTTATGCAAATGTTTCACTAATATTTTTTTTTTTTTTTTTTTTTTTTTTAAATTTGTAATATGCTAATTGCCTTTTTCTCCCATGTTTTTGAGAGAAATCATGTGAATTTTATTGCTCAGGTTTAATGAGGGTTAATGCCATCTGTGTGTGTGTGTGTGTGTGTGTGTGTGTGTGTGTGCTCAGTGCGGTGTGCTGGGGGTTCGGGGCAGGTCGGGGCCGGCTGGTTGTTTTGGTTTGCTCTGGTTGGTGAAGCAGACAGAAGCTTCACGTCGCTTTAACTATTTATGGTCATGGCGACAGGACTGATGTGAGTGTTTTTCCTAGGAAAGGCTGGGAGGTATGCTAACCTGTTGTTAGCCTAGCCATGCTAACACCCCGCCAAGTGAAGTTTTTGGAATCACGAAGGCCGACAAAGAGCGACGTTTTGTTTAAAAAGCCGCTTGACACCAAAATGAGGTTTAAACTCTCAGAGTCGACGTGGGAAACGAAGGAAAACCCAAACTCTGGGGTGAAGCGGGTGGCCTTTTCTTGATCCTAGTGGCTGATGTGCCTTATTCTAATTTCAACACATTTAAACTTGTTCCCAGAATAAAAACAAGTCAAACTGCATTGGAAACACGTGGGATTATCTCGTCTGACAGGCAGATTATTTACCGTGTTTGAGGAAAATCCAGATTTGAGCCTGACCCGGGCTCAGCTGGTCCGTCCGTCACAGATCAGATTTTAATCAAACATTAAATCATAAATACAGTAAACAACGGGGCCGATTGGCCAACAGGAGGAGGCACAACAACATTTGTTTACTTGTTGATGATTGGTCCAAAGCAGATCTGCATCATTGACTTGTTTGTTTTCTGCTGCTTTATTGATTCCTTGTCATCCTCATTTGTTATTTTTCTTGCTCTGCTGTGGCTTTCTCCGCGTGCTTAATAATAAATACCAAACATAATTATTTGTTTTGCTTTGGCAAGTCAATTTGGCCGGCCTCCCCCCTGCGTCTCTGTGCCAAACCATTTTCTGCCACTCCTCAGAAATCCACATTAATTAGGTCAAAAAGTCAACAAGAAAAACGGCAGCGTCATCACACAACGACTTTTCTTTTTTTTTCTTTTTTTTTTTTTTTCAATACGCACGCAGCTGCACTAAATACATAATCAGCAGGCTGCAGGCTGTATGGGCTGTTCCTGGAAGAGCTGGATCGGGCCGAGCTCATCTGTCTGCACCCTCACATCCCGCCGTTTCCCTGCGGAGGTTTTCCGAAAAGTGAAACGAGGGGAGGGTCGGCCGAGCGAGGCAGCGGGGAAATCATCCTGCTGCAGGACGAACGCACAGGGGCCGTGATTCACCGCTCTGTTGAGCAACAGAGCAGCGAGTTCGTCAAACTGTTAGGAAACAGAGAGATGAGAGGGAGAGAGAGAGAGAGAGAGAGAGAGAGAGAGAGAGAGGAGTGAAGGGAGAGGTAGTGAATGAATGAGTACACAGAGGAATTTGTATGTGTGTGCATGTTTTTTGGTGTGTGTGCATGTAAAGTCATTTGCATGTGCGTGTGTGTGTGTGTGTGTGTGTGTGTGTCTGGGTGAGGGGAAGTCTCAGCTTGTCTCTGCCGGTATGGAAAACCCACTGGGACATTTCCATATTCTTGTTTTTTTTCTTTCTCTCTCTCTCTCTCTCTCTCTCTCTCTCTCTCTTTCTCTCTCTGTCTACTCCAGCTGAAAAAAGAAAGAGAGACAGAGAGGGAGAAAGAAGAGAAGAGGAAGAGAAGGAGGCATGTAGAGAAGGAAATGAACCAGAGACCCAAAAGAGAAGGCGAGAGGAGGGATGGACAGAATAATAATGAAAAGAGAGAGAAGGGAGGTGTGTGTGTGTGTGTGTGTGTGTGTGTGGGGAGTGGGGGGTCAGAGTGTGTCAGCTGGGAGGAAATGAGGCAGATTATTGTTGTTTTTCTGGGTGGGGAAAAGAAATCTATGTAGGATATAATGTTACTCTGCAAAAAAAAAAAAAGTCCAGGTTACCAAGTCAGGCTCACCCTCAGCGTCCAAATCTGCCAGTCAGATGAGATAATCCCACTTGTTCCCGTTGCAGTTTCACATGTTTCAGGATTTTTCACAGTAAGAGGTGTAAAGGTTAAGTGGGAAACTGTCTTTTTTGTGAGGTTTGCTGACAAAGTCCCAGCGTGGACTCTGAAATCTTGTTTTTTCTTCAAACAAGGTAAAAAAAAAAAAAATCCACCAGTGGGATGAGATAATCCCACTTGTTCCCAGTGCAGTTTCACTTGTTTAAGATTTTTCTTTCTTTCTTTTTTTTTTTTTTTATTCTGGGAACCAGTACAGAACAAGGCAGATCAGCCGCCAGGATCAAGGAAATGACACTTGACTCAAGAAAATTCTGTTTTTCATTACTCAATTGCCGAATGACTCGTAAAAGGGACATTAATTTTGCAGATTTGAACACCAGGGACGAAGAAAAAGTCATCAAACAGCTTGCGGGCGGTTTTCCAAAACTCTGTCCGGTGCTTGAGTGCGGTGACCGGATTTTGGACCAAATCCGGTCACATTTGTGTCTCTCTGAGGCCGAGTCGGTGCCGAGCTAAGCGCTGCCGGGTGCAGGTCGCATGACGGTGAGAATAACAAGCAGGTTTTGATGTTGGATTTGAAGGGTTTTGCAGAATTAGACTCCCTAATCACAGCAGGGAGTTGGTTCATGAAGTAAGCAGCTCGGGAGGAAAATCTTCTGTTGCCTGCTGAGGGTTTTTTTTTTTTTTTTTTCTTTTTCATTGGAAGGGCGTGAGGGAAAACACCAGGGATGATGAGTCAGATTGAGCCCATGTCGATTTTATATGGCAGTAGAAAGTTATCAAAGAAGCTTCCACACAGTTTTCCAAAACTCGGTCCAGTGCTTGTGTATGGTGACCAGACTTTTTTTCCCCTTTTTTTTCCTGCACAAATCCAATAACATTTGTGGTTCGCTGAGACTGTGTTGAGTCAGATGTTGCTCGTGCAGTTGTGACTTTGACTGCGAGCCGATGACGCGAGGTCAGACGGGGTGAAATGTGGTGAAAACAATTCCTTGCTCTGGTTAATGTGGTTAGTGGCGGAATCTGGTTCCCACTGTTTGGAACTTGATTCCATGCAAGATTTTCCTTGATTATCAATTTTACACACTAAAACATAGGAAGGTGCAAGCAGATCTTGTAAATACAGTGCAGTATTAATTAATTAAGCGCATAATAAACTATTATGACCCCAGACATGACCTCTGTCCGCCACAGAGGCTTGAGCAAAGAAACAAGGCAGGGCGAAAAAACTTCAGAACAAAACAACACTGAAGAAAAATGAGAGCAGATATAAAAGATATAGACATAAAAGATAAAGATATTTAGTGTTCCAGAGTTAGGCTGGGTTTGCACTGTGTGATTTCGGGATGTCCAGGTGAAAGATGACCAGTGTGGAAGAAACCAGGTGATATCTCTGGCCGTCCTACGTCACCCTGTGAGAGAGACTCAAAGACGGCGGTCGTCACTGTTTTGTGACCACAGATAGCCCGGGACAAAAAAATTCTGACAGTGCTACGACCTGCATCTGCTAACCAACCAATAGGAACGCAGCATAAAATGATGGCACCGATCAACACGACACTGCAGCAAAACCCAATGATGTGAAACGAGCAAAATGAAATATTTGGGATTCCAACGAAGAAGAAAATGCCCAGGTCCACATTTTTTTCTCCTCTTCCTCTTTGGATTTTTGTCCGGACACATTCATATTTATGATTAATATTAACACATAATAATCAATAATATCAAGGCTCCGTTCTTGAGGTGAGCTTCACTGTTTACCTCTACAGCGGCGCAGAGTGATCACGTACGCTGATGATGTTTTCTTGTATACTGACGTGTTGTAGCCAATAAGATTCAGCTGTGTGATCATCGTCGACATACATTAAACTTGGTGTCGTACCCAGGTTATTAGCTCCAGGTTGCACGGTGCGACCTGCAATTAACTTATGACATATCACAGTCTGTAGGCGCCATTAAACAGGAAGCAGTAGCTGGTAGCTCGACGTTTGCCCGGCAACAGTCAGAGAGCTGTCGGGATCCTGCCTTTAGGTGCGATGTCGGAAGCTCGGATTTCCGACATCAGAACTCCTGTGTAGAACGTGATTGTCAGTCGAGTGCCGCGGTCAGAAATATCAGGTAACCATAGCAACCTGAAAAGACAAAAGCCGTTACAAACCTGTGAAATCATGACTCAGAAACTCTGGAAGCTTTGATGGTTGGGAGACTGTGATTGAGCGTTCAAGGTGGCATTCATGTAAGCTTGTAAGCTTGTAGTTTTTTTTTTTTTTTTTAGTTTTAAGTCTTTAGAGTGTCTTTCGTTGCTGATCTTGCTTATTTCCCATTAATCGTCAGTCATGGCTCTGTTGCTGTGGAGGTCAGCTTGTTGTTTACCTTTATATTTGTGTTAATTCTTCCAAATTTGCCAACCCCAGCTTTAAATGCACAAACCGCAGAACATGGAATTGAGTAAAATCAGTAGAGGATTCCATAGTTTCTAATGAACCGGCTGGCAACAGAGCATGTTTTCCATCAGCTGTGCATCAGGTCGGCCTCTCTAGGATCTCTGCACCTTCAGGAACAAACTCTTCAATGAATTCAGCTGCAGCTTCTGCCCCAGCAAGGGGAACCACCCAGAAATACATCGACTTACCACGAACTGAAGACACATGCTGATTCTACTCAGTTCTATGACCTGTTCTATGTTCTAAATCCTAATAGTCCAGCGGCTACGCGCAATATTTTGATGGAATCGTGCACTTTACGATACAAGCATGAAATCTGGCACACTGTTAGAGCATGCCCTAAGGATCATTTTTGGCTATAGGGCCATTGCAGATTTGTCCCGTGGTAACCGTGGCAACCATTTTTCAAAATGGCTGCCACCTGCTGTGATTTTACCTGTAACTCAGGTTCTAGACCACCTAGGATCTTGATGCTGGTGGCTAATCATACATTTTCAAGGGTGAGGAATACAGTGGTACTATTTACAACATGCTAGCAACTACATAACTACATATTTCCGGCATTCAGTTAATTAAATAATAGTAAAAACCATCAAAATATGTATTTTGGTAGAGTATACCGTTTTCTAAGATGTTGACATATGCCATGAAATGTGTGGGTTTATGGCAATGGCCAAAGTGGAACTATACAGCAGTACAGAGACAGGATACCATTTAGCCTAAAGGCTTTTTTCATAAAGCCAAAGAGGAAAGAACACAAGCAAGAGAGGGAAGGGAATTCGTTGACGCATTGAGCAATCCAGTGCCATTCCTGGGAACTGGCCGGAGTTTCTACGTATTGATGAGAACAAAGCTGAGTTGTTCTGCTTCCTGGCAACTTGTGTTACATCCTTTGCCCCTGAGAAACAGGTAATCAACATTCATCATGCTGCTTGCCTTTACTGGTTTTGACACTGTGTCATCATTGGGAGGTAAGGGTAAGAAGACGACATGGGATACATGGAAGAACTTCAGTGATGTGACTCGTGCCTTCTGTGCCTTGGCCACCACACCAGACGCCGTAGATGACTGGATGGAGCCTCTTGAGTGATTTGTGGTAAGGGGTGTTGTCGAAGATGCAAATGTGCCAAGGCAGCACTTCAGTGCACTGCCCTTTGTCACTGTGGTGGGCTGTCATCATATGAAACTTTGTGTTGTAACACTTTCTTTCCTCTTTGGCTTTATGAAAAATGCCTTTAGGCTAAATGGTATCCTGTCTCTGTACTGCTGTATAGTTCCACTTTGGCCATTGCCATAAACCCACACATTTCATGGCATATGTCAACATCTTAGAAAACAGTATACTCTACCAAAATACATATTTTGATGGTTTTTACTATTATTTAATTAACTGAATGCCGGAAATATGTAGTTAGGTAGTTGCTAGCATGTTGTAAATAGTACCATTGTATTCCTCATCCGTGAAAATGTAGGATTAGCCAGCAGGATCAAGATCCTAGGTGGTCTAGAACCTGAGTTACAGGTAAAATCACAGCAGGTGGCAGCCATTTTGAAAAATGGTTGCCACGGTTACCACGGGACAAATCTGCAATGGCCCTATAGCCAAAAATGATCCTTAGGGCATGCTCTAACAGTGTGCCAGATTTCATGCTTGTATCGTAAAGTGCATGATTTTTCGCATAGCCCTAAGTCCTAAGTCCTAAGTTCAGTGTTCCTTTGTTCTAAGTCCCGTAGCGAACAGGGAGGGGAATCCTCTCCACAACGACTAACTCTCAATTCTCAAAGTAGTTAGTTTAGATGATAAGGTTGGCATCATCTATCACACATAATCAATCAGATGGATCAGTTATGAAACAAGTCAACATTAGCTGTGTTTACATGGACTCTAATACTCCACTAATAATCAGAATTATTGTCCAATCAGAATAAAAATGCATCATATGACCACCTTAATCAGAAGAGACCGGCCTGACCAGAAGGAGTTTTCAGTCAGGTTGAGAGGACTGCTTTAAACCTTTGATAATCCGTTCAATAGAAAAATATTGGTGCCTAATAACCATGTAAACTCTGACTCTGCTGGTTTCTCTCTGGTTGGAGTAAATCTGTTCTTTCTGCTCATGTTTGTCCCACCTGGGGGGAACATCAGGTGGCGGGACGAGTTTCCAGGAGGGACAGAAACACGGTGGCACCAAAACACAACTGCTCTGTGGTTCATAACAACTGCTTTTGTTGTAAAGATGAATTCTTTGAAGGATTAATGAACACCTTTTCACTTCATTTTGTGGATACTGAACACTGATGTAAAAACACATAATTTCCCAGAGGTTCATCAGATGTGACCTGGCAGTGCCTGAGATATAGACGCTTCCCGTAACAACATCATTAAACAAACGTATTACAGAGGCTGGTACAACAGGGAGGGAGTTAGTGCATTCACTTTCTTCGTTTTTCAAACTTTCAGATCAGAAAATGTCACGCTGTTGTGTGTACGGCTATCAGAATCAAAATTCAACCTGCAAAGATTTGAAATTTACTGGATTCCTTCAGGATCTGGTCTTTTTCAAAGCAACAGGAGAAATCAAACACTACAGGAGATAAATATAGATCGATAAATAGAACGATAGATAGATAGATAGATAGATAGATAGATAGATAGTCTTTATTCTCCTTTAACAAACAAATTTGTCGTCACCAGTCTGTAGAGGTACATAGATACAGTACAAACAAGAGATAAAGAGGAGATAAAGAGGGTCAACTGGACAGAGGAGACAGTAAATGTCAAGCTCAGGGCCCTGTTGGCCTGCTGGTGGCGCTGTGGTGGGACAGTCAGGTTTATATTCAAAATGTCAAAAGTTTCATTAAGAGCAGGAGGATCAGAAACCCCCCCAAAAAAGGTGCCTTCACTGACTGTAGGGACTGTGGAAAACGCTTGTTCACTTCTGTTAAGACATTTAGAAACAGAATCAAACACAGAGCTGCGGGCCTCCAACACGGCCAGCAGAGGGCGCCGCATCACCTGAGAGCTCTCTGTAACACAGACCAGATGTTGAGAGACAGAGACAGAGAGAGAGGGAGAAAGAGAGAGGGAGAGAGAGAGAGAGAGAGAGAGAGAGAGAGAGAGGGAGAAAGGAAGGGAGAGAGGAATGCAAAGGACACACCAGACTATTGTTTGTGCAGAGTCATGTGTGGCTGGACAAATAAACACACACACACACACACACACACACACACACTCTGGAATATTGAAAACTGAGTCAGGGCTCTTGCTGTTCATCCTCTTGGTATCTTAGCAACTGTGATTCAAACCACGAGGCAGAGCTCTGACTTTTATATGAGTGAGATGGAAATGACTGCAGGCGATGAAATACAAGGCATCATCCTTTTCAAATAATCACAATAATAAAAGAAAAAAATATTTTAGGCCAAATCTTATTATTTACTGGGTTAAGGATCTCCAGAATACTGAACAATGACTCTCAGTGTTAGTGGCGTTGGGTTTGATGGTTGTCCAGTTTTCTCTGTTTGTGTGGATTTCATTATGATTTTTATTATTTTTTTTTTTTAAATTCGCTGCGACCGTCTCAATTTCCCTGCAGGGATCATTCACGTTTGATCGAAGAACGGTGGAGAGAGACAGACCAGGAATCTCACCAAATCACACACAAACTCAGACACTAGGGGTAAGAGGTTTTTTGGGGTGAACAGCCTCTTTAACCCTCTGAAACCCGTGGGAATCCACTTGATTTGCTCCAATAACTAAAGACCACGAATTTCCCCAAAAATTGTTTTTAAAAAAATTCCTTAAAAAAAAAAAAAAAAAAAAATTAACCACAAAATATGACCAGAAAATTTGGAAAAAAGAGAAAAAAATAGTAAGCAATAATGAGAAAAAAAATAAATGACACAAAAAATAACTACAATAATCAGAATATTAGCAAAAAAAAAAAAGGTAAATAACGAAAAACACTATAAAAAAATTATATAGCAAGGAACATATCAAAAAACTACTAAAGGAATTACAAGAAAACTATATTTATAATGATTATAATTATTAATTATAATTTAAAATACAATAAAATTATCCAAAACTTTTAAAGAAAATGACTAAAGATTTGAAAATAAAAGATAAACTAATACTAATAGTAATAATGATAGAAAAAAAAAAAAGCATAAAGAAATAAATTCATAAATGCCAAAGTAAAAAGCCCTGCTGGCTTCCTGAGGGTTAAGCCGAGCGCTTCCCGGACTCCATATGAAAAGTTTGGGGATTCACTCTCCTGGATCAGCGAACATCCTGTGCTCAGGAAATTGTCATGCGGTTAACGCCACGGGCATGATGGGAAGGAAATGCCTCTGTCAGCCTGGCTGGTGTCACGCCGGGGTCAGAGGTCAGGGGTCAGGGGTCAGGGGTCAGGGCTGGAGTCAAAGTCATCGCTCATGGACAGAGTATAGAGATTATTTGTTGCTGTTTTTCTAATAGGCTGACAGTTTTCTTAATTCTTTCCTGACTGATGTTTTTTTCATTTTTGCTTTATTATCATTGGTCAGCTTTAACATCAGGCTTGCATGCCTCTTGATCTGTTTATTCCTGTCCTCTGTTTATCCCTAAATATTATCATTATAACAACGTCAAATTCAACTGCTCAGAGGGTCAGACACCGGGAAAAAAAAAAAAAAAAAAAAAAAAAAAAAAAATCTCAGTATCAGAAAAACAAAGAGCAGACGTTTTCCTTCAACCTCCCAGTTGAAGTGAAAGCCAAAGATCTGCGGCTGATTTCATAACGGAGAGACATAAATACATAAAAGGTTTAATAAATAAGAAAAACAGGGTGCTTTATAAAGCCATAAAACGGTAATAAATCAAGAGCCAGTCTGACAATAAAAGTGGTGCTTTAATTGAAAGCAGGTCGAAGGAATGAAGCATGAAACAGGCAGAAAATGAGAAAAGGCCCTTTGAGTTTCTGAAGTGGCCGTGAGGAGTGAGACAGAGTGCCGGTCTGTCTCTCTCTGCTGGACGTCCTCCATCACTGCAGCGCCCAGGCCGCCTGCGTCTGCTCCGTACAAACTCAACGGGAATCCCATTCAGTTTCAATGGTCTGCACACAGGCAGTGCAGCTGGCATTTTCTTTCTTTTTTTTTTTTTTTTTTTTTTTACTGTGAGTGAGCGTTTCCTCCTTAAAGAGCGAGTCAGCCCGAGCAGAGCTGCTGCTGCTGCTGCTCTCTGGGCCCTGAGACGTCCAGGTGTGCCGCACGTCTGGCCACACCCACTCTGTGATGTCACGGCAGGTACGGCGCCAGGGGCTGCACTCTTTTACTGCAGCAGTGCACCGGGTGGGCGGAGTCTCAGTGACGTCAGAAAGACACAAAGAAGAAAACACAAACCACATGGCTGATTTCAAAATTACTATTTTTACAATATTTATTAAAAACTACAGCAGCGTGTTAGTGCCGCTGTAGGGGCAAAAAATATGGATCCATGGGAGGCGGGGTAATATTCCAAGAGTAAAAAAATCTGAATTTCCGAGATTAAAATTGTAAATTCACGCATTTTTATGAGGGATTTTTGTGAGACTGTTGTTTTTTCCTCTGGTGCCTCAGAGCGGCACAGTGTTGTACCCTCTCATGCAGCTCCTGCAACACGGGTGGTGTGTGTCGTGGCCAAGTGTGTGTGACGTCAGCGAGGCAGAGGGCCGAGGCCACGTGGACGCCACTTTTTATTTTCCCTCACACATTAAAAACATGACGTCTGGAAATAACCCAAACTGGGCCGACTTAACTGAGTGAACACACCAGCGGCTGAGTTTTATTAGCTACAGTATGGGTCAACTAAACCTTTTAGATGGGTTATAATTTATTTTATTATTATTATTATTATTATTATTATTATTATTATTATTATTATTATTATTATTTATTTATTTATTTATTTATTTATTTATTTTTTAATTAAATTTAATTTTTCATCTATAGTATACTAAACAAGTACTGGGTTAAAATGTGTAATTTATCATTTAGTATTTGGATTCAGTAACAAGAACAATGAGAAGAAGAAAAAGAAGAAGAGCAGCTACTTTATACTATTACTATTAATAACAATTATTGATTGTTGTTATTATTTTTATGTATCCAAAATACTAAACCATAACTAAATAACTAAAGCAGAGGTTAACTTTTGATATTGATATCCAGAGTTATCATCCATGTGTGATGATCTGTCTGTATCAGCAGTTTCTTTGTGTGATTTGTGATGGAAATCTTCGCTCCTGTTCAGGTTTAGACTGTTGGTCCTGTAGTTGGTCAGTTAGATAATGATTAATGAGCTTGGCTATAGAAATCATTACTTTCATTTGACTGATAATCATTTTATTTTTTTTTTATGGTGGATATTTTTTACTGCCCCCAGGCTTGTGTCTCCCAGATTCAGTCAGTAATGTGACAGAAATTCAGCTTTAACTTTTTATATTTAAAAAAGAGATTAAACCCCATTACTTTTCCTTTTGTTTGTTTGTTTGTTTGTTTGTTTTGCATATCCAGTCTTTCTAAATTCAATCTGGATATGCTGAAAGTGGATTTGGGCTGAACACGGTGTGTGTGTGTGTGTGTGTGTGTGTGTGTGTGCTGGGCTCCATGTCACGTGCAGGATGATGGGTTCGTCTTACAGATGAAGCAGCACATTGGCACTTGCAGTTAGTGATGATGATGATGATGATGATGATGATGATGATGGCGATGGGGGTCTGCATCATGTCTTGGTATCTCACAGGAAACAGTGTGTATGTTCTCGTCTCAGTCACCTAAGGAGCAGTGTGTGTGTGTGTGTGTGTGTGTGTGTGTGTGCTGAGTCCTGACTCTCTGCCGTGTGCTCTCGATGCCGCTCTCCCTGCAGAAGTGGGACCCCGCCCTGAAGGTCGTCGCAGAAGGTTACGCCGCCAAATGCATCTGGAACCACAACCCGGAGCTGGAGGACACCGGGGAGAACCTGTATGCCGGCACCGGCGAGCTGGACCTCCGGGCCAGCCTGGAGAAATGGTTCCTGGGTGAGTTTGGCTCATAAAGGACGAGCTTTGTTCTACCATTTAAATATGAAAATATACCAGTCTGTGATAATCCATCCATTTCTATGCCTGAGTTTAACTATAGTCAAAATAATTCAGAATTGCTGCTTATTTTTACCCAAAAATGAGGTATAATTTTATGTAAATGAGGTCTATTGACCATACATTCCAAAAATAAGTGTTAAATTGGTGGCAATGAGTTGGAGTGAAGTTGACTAACAAGGTCAACCACAAAATTGAGTGATAATTTTATGCAATATGCTTTACAACCAGTCAAACCACAAAGGGAACAGTGAACTACAAGGAGATCAGTGAAATGAAAAGTAACAATAGAAAACTAGAAGAACTACTAGAAAACACAGTGAACTGAAAGAGTTTGAGTTTTACTAAAAAGTTTTTTTTTTTTTTTTTTTGCACCTGTGTCTGTGAAATTTCTGTATGACATCTTTGTATTTAAAAGCCTCTAGGCTGTAGTTGTATACATATTTTGAACTTCATATTGCTTTAAGGTGTAGGGTAGATGTCATGGCACTGTTCAAGCAACCCCTCCCTGCCAATTCCCTCCCCCCCACGCCAGTTGTGTCCACCCCCCACCTCTGAAATCAAAATTTCGTCCATGTGCTGAGCTACTTTTTACTGAGAATAAAATACTGCTGTTCTTTTATACTGAAGGAACATGAAAGGATGCAGGACTTTTACTTTGAAAGGAGGATTTTTCCAGACCTTTGGCTCATACAGACAAGCATTTCTAAGGATGGAATCGTCTGTATTGTTGAATTATTAACATTCATATTATTAAATCTTAATTTAACCAGGTAAAGAAACATTGAGATTAGATGTAGATATATTGTATTCTATAGATATGGTTCAGTATATTTCATTGTTCATATAGTCTATGCAAAGGATCAAAGGTGAAAGGTCGATAGATACTCTATGGATATATATTTTAGCATGTTTTATTTTTATTACTCTTACAGGGTATACAGCACTTTTTTTTCTTTTTATATGCTTTCCATTGGTCCACTTTTTTATTTTGTTATATTTTGATTTTTACTTTTCCAAAAGATAAATATTTCTTCAAGTGTTGAGGGGTACATTCTCTCATTCTCTTTCTCTATCTATCTGAAAAAAAAATGCTCTCAGATAAATTTCCAGATTTTTTTTTTTTAACATGTTTTTCATTTCCAAAATAATGAAAGTGTGCCTGGTCCTGAAAGCCTCTGTGCCGCTGCAGGAGAAAATGTTCGTGCGTCTCTCGGCTGCACGGCGGCCTTGAGGCTCTGAAGAGTCTCGTTGCAAAAGGAGAAATGAAAAAGGCGACACCTACGTTCTCTGACACAATCACTGACGTTAGGAAGAAAAAAAAACATCACAACAGATGGCCGGCGCTCTCTGAAACACAGACACCTAAAGCCGGCCGGACCGACTCGGCTGCCCACACTCACCAGGGCCACACCAATATCCACTTTTAGCCATTTTTCATAAATCAGGAAACCAATAATCAATATTTAGGCCCGATGATCATTTACAGTAAATTGGAAAATTACAGGGTCAAAATTTCCAGTATTAGAAACATCAATACAAGTCCATCTTTGAATTAATAAATGTTTAATAACACCATTGTATTAGTTTAAAAAAAAAAAAAAGTAAAAATAAATATATAAATGTACAAAAAAAATACTATCAGAAAATTTCCATTGAAGTTGAAATCAAAACAGAAAATTAAAAAAAACAAACAAACAAACAAAAAAAATAAATAAAAATTAGGAAAAAAAATTCAAGTTTAAGCAATAAACAAATAAATAAACAAATAAATAAATAAAAATGCAATAAAATACCAGAAAATTAGAAAAAAAGAGTAAGGAATTCAGAAGGGAAATCTCTGAAAATTTGGAAAAAAAATATATAAATAAAAATACAAGAAAACTACCAGGCAGTTAGAAAAAATATATCCATATAATTAGAAAAAAAATAAAATAAAGATTTGGGAAAAAATGTTATATAAAGAGTTTATGCAAAATAGAAAAAGTTGTATGTTAGACCACCTGATGGTGCCCAAGGTTTTTGGTTATACATCATGTGACAGGTGATGAATCCCATTTATTACCTGATGTGCTGTAATCTGATGTAATCTGATGTAATCTGAGGCAGCCTAGTGCAGTCTGCTCTAATCTTGACGTCCTGTCACGTCTCCGGGTCCCACAGAGCATCTGGACTTCGACTACGAGAACAACAGCTGCCTCGAAGACAGGATGTGTGGACACTACACACAGGTGACACACACACACACACACACACACACACACTTCTACAGCCTCTCCTTGGTCTCAACCAAAACCAACACACACCGAACCCAAACCTCTCGACGGTGTTTCCTGTGAACTCTTAGGATTAAAATCTCATCTGTAGGCTTAGCGGATTAAATTTGACTTTGTTGCTGAAAGTTGCATGTTGGGTAATTTGAGTAATTAGCACAACGAGCTAACCAATCACCGAAAACTGGAAATGGCTGTCATTTAGCTTCTAGATAACTTGGAAAGGTGATGTGAGAGTCTGAATTCATGTTGGTGACGTCCAGGAAAAAAACCTAATCTGAAATCCCATGTTGCTTTAAAATGGATGTGAATCCAAAGTCTGCATGATTCTGCATTTTTTGACGTCCAAACCATAAACTGAGACTCTAAGATAACATTTCTAAGTCAACTAAAAGCCACAAATATAGCCATTTTCTGATGTTGACCTAATTTTAAGGGGTGGAACTCTTGAGCAAGCCCATTGGGTTTTGCACCACCGAGCTTTAATCTGTGCTAAATAAATAAACCGAACCTAACCTACATGTTGATCTAATTTTACGTAATTTATGCAAATTATGCTAATGAGGAGAGGTCACATGACTGCACTGTGGTAATGGGTGGACGTCACACACATGGATTCAGACTCGTGTGTGTGTGTGTGTGTGTGTGTGTGTGTGTGTTGCAGATGGTGTGGGCAGACACACACCGGGTTGGCTGTGCCGTCCACCTGTGTGACACCATGGAGGGTCTGGACTTTGAGAAAGCTTCCTTCTTGGTCTGCAACTACTACCCACCGTGAGTATTACTGCGAGGACTACTACCACTGTTACTATGGCAACCACGACTTGTACTTGGAGTTGAGTGTGTGTTTAGCCCGGATACACTTTGGCGACACTGGTCATCAACCCCGTCGCCTTGGGCAGAAATCCCACGGTGAACTGTGGAAGCACTTGTGCAATATTCATTATCTATTGCTTTCTGAAACACAGCACCAACGAAGAAGTCTGTCCCACCACTGACACTTTTAATTTTTTTCCCAGTGATTATCATTATTATAATTATTATTTGTCCATTCTTAGTTAATCCCTAACATCCCCTCACTGAGTTTTAATCTGCTGATGGTTTTATTTTTTTTTTCACTTTTTCTGGTCTCATTCATTTCCTCTTAATTTCTTATGTCGCCCAGTTTCCCCTTGGGGATCAATAAAGTATTTCTGATTTCTGATTAATACTTGATTGTGTTTTTACGTTTTTTTCCCTTATGTGTCTTTCCTTTTAGTCTTTTTTTTTAAATTTACCACTCTATTAATCATGTACATGTGTTTTGTAACCCCCTCTGCCACGATGGTAAAGCGCTTTGGGTAAATGTTCTGCAGAAATAAACCTTGACTTGATTTTGTTATGATGCAAAACCGGATTGGAAAACTTAACTACATTTTATAGATCAAGATAGATAGATAGATAGATAGATAGATAGATAGATACTTTATTCATCCCGAAGGAAATTCACAGTTTTTAGCAGTATCCACAGAGTACAAGATTAAGTAAATCAAAAATAAAGAATAAGTAAATCAAAAATAAAGAATAATAAAAAATAAAGAATATACAAAATAAAGAATAAAAGATGACACTCAAGATCTAAAGATCTAAGTACCCAATGTGCAAAAAACAATGTGCAAAAAACAATGTGCAAACCCCCCCCCCCAAATAAAAACAACCATATAAAAAAAACATAAAACACATGGAGCAATTAAAAAGACACATAATCAATACAATGCAAAAGATATTAAAAACAGAATAAATACCTACTCGATACCAAATAACAGCTCTGCACAGAAAGTCCCGTACCTGATCAGGCTCTCCAAAACCACCTGGTAAAATATCAACACGAGTTTACTGTCAACACCATGAACTCTCAGACGACGAAAAAAAAAAAAAACAAAACTCCAAGATATTACAGTTTGCAGGAGATGATGCACACGTCACCGCCATGAAAGTAAACAAGGGAAGGATCCAATAAAAAAGACCAGCGACGGCTGCTGTGTCAGGGCTGTGTGTTATAATTATTAAGTTATAATGACTGTTAATGACTGTGTGCGTGTGTGTGTGTGTGTGTGTGTGTGTGTGTGTGTGTCCAGGGGGAACTATGAGGACCAGAAGCCGTACGTGGAAGGTGACTGGTGCTCCAGATGTCCTGAAGACATGCAGAAATGTGAAAACAACCTCTGTGGTACGACTCTCCCTCTCTCTCTCTCTCTCTCTCTCTCTCTCTCTCTCTCTCTCTCTCTCTCTCTCTCCTTCCATCACTTCTCTGTGTTTGTGCTCTGTTCTCTGCTCTCTGGTTTTGGGGAAGCTGATCACGCCAGTCTCGGTCCCGTGTCGACCTTCTGTTCCTGAGATATAAAAAATTACACTGGCCATTATTAAAGGCAAACTGTCTGTGTAAACACACACACACACACACACACACACACACACACACACACACACACACACACACACACACCTGCAGCGAGGCAGACGTCACACACAGGTAGAAGGAACCAGTCTGGCTCGGGAGTCTAATTCAGGCAGATCAAAATTTAAGAGACAAAAACATGATGAGAAGACAACTGATGTGCACGGGCAGATCCGTCTCCTTCCTTCTTACCTGGAGAATCCTCCATTAGAACAGCAACCCACCAAGGTGAGACACACCTGGCTGTTAAAGGGGACGGGAGACGGCGCTCTGATTGGTTTACTGCATGTTACGCCCCAAAACACAGCCAGGATTCATGAAGAGACTCAGGACAAGCCTTTAGGACCAGGGGCCGGATTCTCTAAAAAGTTCTTACTAATAATCTTAAGACGTTTCTTAAGAGGAAAAAATGAGAAGTTCATAAGAATGTTCTCAAGTGCTATTCCCCATTATTTTCTTAAGAACTGCACATTATCTTGCGAACGTCTTGATTTTTTCCACTTGCAAACTTCTCAACTCTCTACCTTTATGTAAACAAACAGCCTCGAGCTGTAACCCACAGCAGCTCCATCTAAAATACAACAAAACAATATCCATTATAGTCTCAACTTTGATTTGATGTTATAAAAGTGTTTTCTCAAAAATTGAGATACATACTTTGTATTGGACAGCGACGATATTACTAACCTATTAGTTAATAGAATCTAAATATAACTGACACATGAATGGTGACAGGACAAAAAGTCCTCATATAGACTCAGAAACAATATATGTGCCTATATGTGTCTAAATACTGGCTTAGATATTAGGCTGAATTACAGTTTAGATAACGATTATCTCTTTGTTAACTTATACAGTGTAAAATTATTAAGGTTTTACTACATTAATCTATTTTAATTCATCTAAATTAATCAAAGATGTTTGAAAAATAACTTACCTTCACACAGCATGTGGTTAATTAAGACGACCTTTACCTGTCTTAAAGTTACGATACTATTCAAGAAAAAGATCATTTATTTCAAGAATCCCATTTATTCTTAAGAAAAAGCATAAGAATAAAGTTGCGAGCATTCTTAAGATCTTTTCTTTGGGTTCTTAAGATATTTTGTTTGTGAATTCAAAAATATCTTAAGATTCTTCTTAAACCCAAATATAAGAAAAAAGTGGAACTTAAGAGGAAATTTAATCATAAGAACCTTTAGAGAATCCGGCCCCCGGAGTCTGGAGCACCGTTAGAGAAGCTAAAATGAACCTGAAAGTAGACGGGCCCTAAATGCACCACTAAACTCTCTTGTGCCCTCTCCCTGCAGCGGCCGACACCGTGGAGGAGGAAGGTGAAGGAGAAGATGAAGAGATAGAAGCCGGGACGGAGGCTGTTCCTGAAGCTACTGATTCTTTCCTCCAACCGGACACTCCCAGCTACACCACCACCAGCCCCATCTTTATCCCCAACACCGCCCCAGCCCTTCCTGACTCCTCCGAGGAATATGAAGACACAGCGTTCACAGTGTCCCCGGAGGTAGACATAGGCACTCCCGATGTCCCCGACCTGCCGCAGGGAGAGGAGGAGCAGCAGGAGGAGGAGAGGAAGGAAGAGAAACCTGAGGGGAAAGCGGAGGGGAAATTGGTGGAGGAGGAGGAGAAAGTGGTGGAGGAGGAGAAAGTGGTGGAGGAGGAGAAAGTGCTGAAGGAGGAGAAAGTGTTGAAGGAGGATAAAGTGGTGGAGGTGGAGAAGGGAAGAGGAAAAACAGATGATAAGAAAGAGAGAGAGAGGGAATGGAAAATAAAGAAAGACAGAGAGGAGGAGAGGAGGAGCGTGGCCGGCGGCTGCTCGCTCTCTCCGTCTTCCCTCCTGTTAGTCTGTCTGACTGGAATCCTGATCCTGAGGCCGTGAGGAGGGGAGGAGACGAGGAGAGAGGAGACGAGGAGAGAGGAGACGAGGAGAGAGGAGAGGAGAGGAGAGGAGAGGAAGGAGGAGACGATGAGGTCGCCTCGCCTCGCCACTCTTGCTTTGACTGCACATTTTTTTCTAGTTGGTTTGACGGAGGAAGTTGTCTCGTGGTTAGCAAACAGCTTCCTGTCTCTGCCTGTGGAGCAGTGTGGGTCTGATGAGGATGATGATGATGATGAGGATGATGATGATGATGAAGATGTTAGTGTCTCAAACAGATGAGCCGCCGCCTGCAGCCCCTCCGGCCCTCGCTCTGCGCCTCATTATCTGTCTCTGGAGTTTTCTTTAACCTGCTTGGAGATCCACACGGGCCGGGCGGCGTCCACTGCACCGGGATAATAAAGTTACTAAATACATCATATCCATATTCACGTAGTGTAAACAAGTGTGTGTCAGAGCTTTTTGACCGCCGGCGTTCGTCTTTTCTGGAGCAAAATGATGAAAACGGGAGAAAAAAAGTGAATCCAGGAAAACAGAGATGGAAATGGTGTCCAACCAACATAATAAGTGCAGTAATTTTAGGCTAAAATTGGGGTCAACCTCGGACAAACTGCAAGAGAAGCAAACTCAACTGATTTTGTATCCTCAGTTTGTCCTGAGTGAGGGGGAAAAAAGTCCCAAGAAATCCCATTGGTGGAAAGTTTAGAAAATCACCTATTTATGACCATATAATACCAAAAAACACTGTTTTTAACACACAGGGGAAAGGAGTTCAACATTTGACTTTCAGATATCACTATAAAAATTCACAAGTTGATTACACACACAAAGGCAAGAAAAAAAGTCAATTACAAGTTCTTTGAATTATTCTGTTTACACATGCATATCACACATTATCTGATTTGATATGCGCTAATAAGGAATATAAGGAATAAATGCCAGAAGAGACATTTACACAGTGAATTAAAAGGTTACTATATATATACTGTATGTCTTTGTTATGATTTGACAGCTTTCAAGTTTTCACACCCAAACACATTTTTTCGCTGCTGTGCTCCAGAAAAGTTGAGGTTTGAGGTTTAAGGTTTGAGGTTGGTGGTCAAAAAGCAGCTGACGTGCAGCTTTTCACAATAAAAGCGGACGATGTTTGAGCGTTCACCTGCGTCTCGGTGAAGGTGCCTGGACGTGGTTTGGCTCCGGCTTGCAGACTCTTCCTGTGTGGCACCTCGACTCGCTAAAAAATCAATAATTCAAATTCGATATTAACAAACCGCACGCACCGTTTGATCTAGGTCTGTTTAGACGATTCACAGCTCGCAATGCCTCACCAGCCATTTACCGCCATGAAGCCGTGCTGTGTGGACCGCGTGAGGCCTTTTAACACACACATTATGATTAAAAAACCAAAACCCGTCTCTGTTTAACCCATCAGCTCTCACCACTCGGCTCACGTTGTTTCTCTTCATTTTACGTAGTGTACTATTTTATGTTTTTATGCTGTTTTTATGTCTAGAAAACTTTGCTTTTACATAAGTGCTACATGAATAAAACTTGATATTTTTTATTAGTAGTAAAACAATAAAAATAAAAATAAAAATAAAAAAAACATGAAAATGGGGTTTGGGGACTTCTCCACATCTTAACACACATCTGTTTAACAATAAATGCCGATACATGTTGGATAAGATTGTACTGTCTTGTATTTCTACCTTTCTTTGTCGTTAATGGTTGCCGCCTCGCTAAGACATGACCTGAACACCCAATAAAACCATCACAGTTTTTTTTAACAAACCCTCCTCTGTGCCTTTCATCATTGTGATTGTGGTTTTAATAAATGAGGGTATTACCAGGCGACCAGCAGACAGATTGACTGATATATATATATATATATATATATATATATATATATATATATATATATATATATAAAAGTAGATATACATATATGTCTTTAGAATTTTTTGTATTTATTTATTTTTTGTATTTAGAATTTTTTTGTATTTATTTATTTATTTTTATATATTTTTATATATATTATATATTTTATATTATTTTTATATATTTTTTATTATATATATATATATATATATATATATAAGTAGATATACATATATGTCTTTAGAATTTTTTGTATTTATTTATTTTTTGTATTTAGAATTTTTTTGTATTTATTTTTTTGTATTTAGAATTTTTTTTGTATTTATTTATTTATTTTTTGTATTAGAATTTATTATATAGTATTTATTTATTCATTAATTAATTTAATTCGGTCCAGTATTCTAGTGATTTTTCTATTTTATTTATTATGCATTATTCATTATTATTCATTCAGCTGGACCCAGTGGTTCTGCCGCTCTGAGCGTCCCGGCAAAAACAACATGAGTGTCGTTGGTTCCACTGTTGGTTCTGTGATACTGAAGGAGGCATTGAATAAATAATTTATTTAACCAATTATTTTTAGATTTTTCAATTGCAATGCTAGAAAAAAAAACACTCATAAAATCCCATTTCCCATGTCTTAGCATGTTTAAGACTTTTGAAAGAATTGATTTACGACGTTTTAATAGCAATTAAGGCCAACATGGACGTCCTCCTTGATTATAACTTGACACTCGTTCATGTGAAAAAAAAAGAACAGATTCAAGGTTTTTTATCTTTTTCACGTGGCAGCAGTGATGTGTGGGCTGTGTGTGTGTGTGTGTGTGTGTGTGTGTGGTGCCACGTAGGAGCGAAGCTTTAGTTGAAATGTTTTCTGTGAGAGGAGAGGTCACTGCCTCTCCACAGCAACTGGTTAAAAAATGTTACTGATCAGGAGAGAGCGAGGGAGGATGGAGCCTGAAGAGGTGAAAATGGACATGGAGAGAATGCAGGAGCAAGAGAGAGAGAGAGAGAGAGAGAGAGAGAGAGAGAGAGAGAGAGGGAGGGAGAGAGAGAGAGGGAGAATGGGTTTTGTTAGTTAAAATATTCATTCCTAACCACTCTCACTGCTCTTGAGCTATTTCTGGTGGTACATTACTGACAAACTGAGCTCTGAGAGGCGCTGTGTGTGTGTGTGTGTGCGTGTGTGTGTGTGTGTGTGTGTGTGTGTGTGTGTGTGTGTCAGTCCAGGTCTTCCCTGTATGAAGCCTCCAGCTAAGGAACATTTCCGTTCTACTATTAAAATGGTCTGTCTGATTGTATTTCTCCTTTTCCATCACTCTCTCTCTCTCTCTCTCTCTCTCTCTCTCCCTCTCTCTCTCCTCTGTAACTTTTGTTATTTCTCCACGTGCATGCTTGTGTGTGTGTGTGTGTGTGTGTGTGTGTGTGTGTATAACCGTGCACACACACATGCATCTGGACCTGTCTGTGTGTCTGCATCAGTATGTGGCTGCTTTCATGCACATGTGACTGCATGCGTGCATGTGTGTGTGTGTGTGTGTGTGTGTGTGTCTGTGTGCCTGTGTATACATGCATGCAAATGTGTGTGTGTGTGTGTATTTGTGTGTATTTGTGTGTGTGTGTGTTTGTGGCTGATGGGAGGAGACAGTTTGGGGTTTCGGGGGAAGCTGCTGTCAGCAGGACACGGCGGCTGTGATTGGACAGCAGAGACTGATGGACAGGGTTGCCAGATCTCACGACAGAAAGAAGCAAGCAGGTCAGTGGAAACTTGCCTCATTTGTACATGGATACAGCCTCTTTTTAATTCTCTTAAAATACTGTAACTAGTAATTTTACATTTTACTTTTTAACTCTAAAAAAGTTGAACAAACGCAATTAGCCAAATAAATATGAAGAATAAATAAATGCATTAATGAAAATAAAAGTGAAGAAGCTGCAAATAATAAACTGGCCAAGTAATTATATTTAGATAGATAGATAGATAGATAGATAGATAGATAGATAGATAGATAGATAGATAGATAGATAGATAGATTTACTTTATTGATCCCAAACTGGGAAATTCCCAGTTCAATTAATTAATCAATTAATGCAAAACATACAATTCTTCAGTTGGCCTTTTCATCAGTGCATTTCTGTCCTGATAAACAAACCTAAAACTGATAAAAATTAAAAAGCAGACAGTCCCCTGTGTGTTTGAGGGGAAGTTTTTGTTTCTTTATTATCCAGTCAAACAGAAAAGGTTTGAACTCAAAAAACACATTTGAATGCAAAACTATCGGCATTGCAATAAAAAAAATGTTTTATTGCAAGTGAAATAAATTTGTGATTAAAATGCGAATCAGAAACTTGTGTTTGTGAATGCGTGCGGCTGGATCTTGTGGGCGGGACCTCCGTCTGTCACTCAGATCAGGTAATAATGCTTAGTTTTTCTGTCTGAAGTTTCTCCTCATTATTCGGGAGTTTTTTTCTAAAGTGCTCACCGCCTAATACTTCCAGGGTCACCGTTCAACATCTTATTCAGTAGAGCCAAGCCCCCAGGAACAGCGCCGCGGCTTGAAGCCAGTTTGACGTTAGTGGCCAAACGTGGAACTGCAGCATCATGTGATGCACTGTGGCCCAAAAAGCATTTTTCTCATAGACAATAACGGGCAAAGAAGCGGCTATAAAACGGTGAATAAATTTTTTGGAGTGTCACGACCCCCCGCCAAACGACTCGTTTCACCGGCAGAATTTGATCCATTCTGTCCGATTACGTTTGGAAAGTCTAGAAGAGCCACACGATTAAATGATTTTATTCCCGTTCTAGTTAGCCGAGAGCTTTTTTATTATTATAGCCTTTATTTAACCAGGTTAGTCGCATTGAGATCAAAGATCTCTTTTTCAAGGGAGACCTGGCCAAGAGGGCAGCAGCATAGTTACAGTACATTAAAAACAATAAACAGCACATTAAATTTACAACATTAAAACTTGCTTACATAAAGCGCGTGCATACAGACAATGTAGACCGCAATGATTCCACCAGGGCTTTAAATTCATTCAGTGTAACGAGGGCTTTAAGTCGAAGATCAGATTGTAATTTATTCCAAGCATTAGGGGCTGAAAACCTAAATGCTTTCTTGCCCAGTTCAGTTTGCACTTTGGGGACAACAAAGTGCAGGAGATCCACTGATCGGAGATTGTGACTTCCTTGTCTCCTTGCTAAAAGACAAGACAAATAGGACGGAGTGATACCCGGGATGGTTTTGTACATGAACACATACCAATGACTGAGGCGTCGAGCACATAAAGACGTCCAGTTAACCTTAGAATAGAGGACTAAACTTGGTTAAAGCTCGGCGGAAGTCTGTAGTGCAGCCACTTCCGGTTTCTTCCCGAATCCGAATAACGAATCCGAAGTTTTTTTTTAAAATCCCAAATCCAAACGTACACCCCTAGTTTATACCCCGGGGTATAAAATATACTTTGGGCTGGACCAAACTATATTCCCCCAAGGCAGTGGCGAACTTAGCCATTTGGGGGCTCCAGGCAAACAGCCATTTGGGGGCCCCTGCATCTAACAATCTAATGTACCTTGTATGTATATTCTGTGGAAATTGCAAACTCTAACATTGTCTTACTTGCATTGCATGTGTGCAGTGCTCTCACTGACAAGATAATCTTGACTCTTCAACTCTTAACAAAGATTCATATGACCTTGGTTATACAATATTAATAAAGACTTGACATTTGTTATTCCAAGGTTAAATAAAGATTTATTTTTAAAAAAAGAAAATAAATAAAAACGTTGAGGGAAAGGGCCTTGCGGTCAATCTTGTGTCACCTGCAAAGTGAGAATAGCATACAAAACAATTAGATCATTTATGATGACACATATTACAGTGACTGTTATCCTAATATGTCACCATTTACCTTTTCAGCTTTTTTCTCCTTCTCCTCCCTCTGTTTTTCCTCATCTCTGGGCTTTTCTCCTTCTCCCTCTCTGTTTATCCTCATCTCTGAGCTTAGAGCTGTACTACGAAGGAGGCTCAACATAGCCAGGCTTTGTGTTCACTATCAGGCTCAACAAAACCTAAAGCTCCAGTCAAAGTTAAGTGGTATCACGACGGTGGTTCTCATCAAGGTTTGTTAAGTCCGGCTGTCAGCTTTGTGCTCTGTGCGCCTTCACAGAAAAGGGGGCGTTTTGGCTTCATATGATTCTACTTCCGCGAAAAATGGACCGTTCACGGGCTGCATATTTCACACAAGAGGAGCAGCTTGTCCTCATGGAAAGCTATGGAAATTTAAAAAATAAAATTAACGCTAAGAACAACACTGTGGCCGCAAATAAGGCGAGAGAGGAGTGCAGGCAGAAAATTGCTGACCGAGTGAATGCGTACGTTAGCAACACTGACTCTCATTATATTCTATATATTCATTCAGTAGGCTATTATGAATTTTAATTTAGAAATATGTAACTTCACTAGCTTTATGGGAGTGTTGTAAAGCCTGAGGTTAAGTCAGGTGACTGAAAGTGTGTGTGGGTGAGTGGCGGACGGAGCAGGCGGCGGTTACCATGGTTACATGACAATTTTGACCACTATTTCCGCTGCTTAGAGCTACTCGTCAGTAGTTTCAGATAACTGTTCGTTACATTTGAAGTTTAACTAGAATTATGGAGCCATTTCTGTTGATGTTTGTTTGCTCCTTTTTTGTTAAATCTTTTTTTCTAAATGGGAATAAGTGGCGTTTGGAGTGCGTTTGAATCACCACGGGCTGCTCCCGTCCAATCAGCACCTTCGGATGCCGTGACAGTCACCGTTATAATATAAAGGGTTTCCTTTAAAAAAAAAAAAAAAAAGTAGGCTACTATAACAAAGTCTATGATACAACGGAATATTTATAACAAACGTGAAGTCTGTGCACCACTAATAGTATACCTGCATTGTGCAAATGCAAATTTAGCGTATTCCCTCAGATGAAAATCTATAGGCCTACTGCTCATGGAGAATATCGTCAGGAAATGCCAGCGGATCCGCGCGATCCCTAAATCCTCTTTGTCTCCGTAATTTTATAGCCGGACGGGGTTAAACTTAACTCATAACCTGGTCCCGACCAGGTTATGAGTTAAGCATAAGTTACCATGGTGATCTAGCATAAGTTACCATGGTGATCTAGCCGGGTTAAAAGAGAGCCACCTTCGTGATACAGGAAAGCCTGGCTTTAGACTCAACATACCTCGCTAACCCACTGAACCTGCTTCGTAGTACACCCCTCTTTTCTCCTCCCTCTGTTTATCCTCATCTCTGGGCTTTTCTCCTCCCTCTGTTTGTCCTCATCTCTGAGCTTTTCTCTCACTGTGAGAGCAAACGGCGAGGGCTTCTCTCGCTCCGCGGCCGCCGACGGTCCCACTTCCGCAGACTCCACTGCCACGGTTCCAGGAAAAAAGCTAGATAGCTTTGGCAGTTTCGAAATAAACTCCTGCCTTTGGTCCCTCTTTTTCTTTTTTTGTGACCCACTTTCGTATGTCCGCTTCATTCCGATTTCTCTATTTTACCGTTCGTCCTCTCTCTTTTACCGTTCGTTGTTTGTTTTGGATTTTACGCGCCGTAATCATTTCCGCATACGTGAAATACGTAACACGGAATAGTCCATGTAGTGCAGACTGAAGGGGGTGCGCGGTTGGCAGAAAGACCATCAAAACACGAATAATTAATCAAATTAGACATCCCGATGCTACTATTGTGAATATTAGAAAAAAAGGAATATGGGGACTCAATATAAAGAAGGCATTTTGGGGGCCCCAAGGGCCTTATATGGGGCCCGGGGCTCCAGGCAAATGCCTGGTTTGCCTAATAGTATGGCCCGCCTCTGCCCCAAGGCCAAATCATACCCCCCAGACTCAGACAGGGGGTTAAAGTGGGCTGGTCTGGTTTATACCTCGGGGTTTATTCTGGGCTAGTCCAGGTTATACCCCAGGGATTTTAATTTGTCTGGGTAATCATTATTTATTTATTTATTTTTATCTGCAACTAGGCCTATGAAACTAGACCTACATATGTTGTGCCACTGATGCCATCTTAATCTAAAGGACATTTGCAGGACTAACACAGTTTGATCTGTAAGCTCTAAAGAGACTGAGTGAGAGACTCATCGCTTTTTGCTGAAATTACCGCAGCACACGTCAGGAGATCTGTCTGACTTTTGAAACAACTCCCTCTAGTGTGTGTGTGTGTGTGTGTGTGTAATATGGCCCAGAGGGGTACAGTTTGGCCTAGCCCAAAGTATACCCCAGGATATAAACTGGACTATACCCCGGGTATGAACGAAGGTTAGGTAGATTCATTTCAGAACGTCACGTGGGACGCCGGCTCTTAAAGGACCGTTTTCAAGCTCACCTTGTTTTTATTTTTTCTTTCCTTTCTTACTTATTTACTTTTTTTTTTTTCTTTTCTAGTGTAATATAACTTGTGTGTGTCTTTTAATGGAACATGGTGGGAACTCCCAAAATTTTGTTGTGCAATACGTATACAATGACAGTAAAGGCTTCTTCTATTTCTATTTCTCAGACGCTGCTGTCATGTCGTCCCGTTGCCATCCAGCTGCACGTTGTACAGAAAAAAAAAAAAAAAAACACAAAGGGAATCTGAAAAATTGTTGTCATTTCTCTGCTTCCTGATGAACAACTGAAATTACAACGGAGGGTAACGACGCATCACTCCTCCTCCCTTTCCTCCAGCTGTTGGTTTCCATTCATTCCACTACGATATGAACATGAACTTTCAGAGCCTTCACACTTTCTTCACTCCAGTTTTCCATCAGCCCAATAAAGTCCTCCACATGAGTTTTCCTAAAAGCAGCAGCACTGTTGGCTTTTCAGGACTTTTTCACACTGAAACGCTCCCTCCTCCTCCTCCGCCAGGGAAAATAGTCCCCAGGGAAAATAGTCCCCAGGGAAACGTTTTGCTTTCCACAGCCAGTTATCAGCTGTGTGGTTTCTGAATGTCTGAGGACTTTTTGATTCTATTTGTTGAAAATGTTCTTTAGCTCCCCTTGTTGTCATGTAAAATGTGAAGACATTGCAGTAAGTGGTTCTGTAAAGTTCACAGCAGACTCTGAACTAGTTGCAGCTGTAAAAGTTTTCCAGTCTGGGAGTCACTGTGTGTCCTGTGGCGGCCCGGCCCGGGGCCTCCAGCCAGAGTGTGAACCCCCCCACTGCAGCGGACACACACACACACACACACACACACACACACACGGAGTTGCTGCAATGCCAACAGCATGACAACCTTGCCCCGGGCCCTCTCTCTCTTTGTGTGTGTGTGTGTGTGTGTGTGTGCATTGAAAGACAAAGTGTTTAGGGACGTCACCTGCCAGCGAGCCGGAGAGAGAGATAGAGAGAGAGAAAGAGAGAGAGAGAGAGGACAGCAGAAAGTGAAAGAGGAAAAGTGAATGAAAAGCGGTGAAATGAAAGAGAGACGATGAGAGACGAGGAGATCGAGGAAGAGAGACGAGAGGAGATAGAAAAAAGAGAGGGAGGGAAACAGAGAGAGAGAGAGAGGGAGGGAGAGAGAGAGAGAGAGAGAGAGAGAGAGAGAGGATATTATCTCTGTTGAAGGCAAAGACATAATCTGTTGTGACGTGGCCTATAGCTGCCCCTCTCTCTCTCTCTTTCTATGTCCCTCTTTATCTCTTTCACCATGTTTAATATCTTCATTCCTCCCATCCTCTCCATCGCCCCCCCTCCCCTCACACTTCCACCCCTCCACCCCTCCATATCCTCCGGTTACCCTCTGTTTCTCTCTCTCCATAAAATCAGCACTTCTCTATCAAATCTGCATATAAAAACATGTGAAATAATTATGGGTAAATTACTGCTGTAAACATGTGTGCGGTCCATATGTTGTGATTCTATGTCTTTATGTGTGTCTTGGTGTGTGTGTGTGTGTGTGTGTGTGTGTGTGTGTGTGTGTGTGTGTGGTAATGGTGGCAGTGGTGGTGTGTGTGCCAGCTGTGTCTCCATCGTGGAGGAACACCAGGGAACACTCTGTTAGTTAATAACGTGTAAACGTGAAGAAGCAGCTTGCTGTGGTGTGTGTGTGTGTGTGTGTGTGTGTGTGTGTGTGTGTGTGAACAGTGCGATCAGGTAGGTTAGTTGCTGTGATTCAGTAAACCGTCTCGTCTTCAGTCATGGTGCGTCGTGGCTCCGGTCCGGCAGCGTCTTGTACCCGTCGGGTCTCAGATGACATCATCCACCGCCGTCCATTCTCATTGGTCGGCTGGACTCAGAGTTTCGTCGGCGCAGTGTTAATTTTGACCGCAAATTCTGATTTAGTCTTAATCTTTTGAATAACACACCATTTAGTTTTAGTCATATTTTAGTCATCTGAAATCTTTCAGTCTTAGTCTAGTTTTAGTTGACCAAACATCATAAGAGTTTTAGTCTTAGTCTAGTCTGGTCTTTTAGTCTTAGTCTAGTTTTAGTTGACTAAATATTGTCAGATTTTAGTCTTAGTCTAGTCTGGTCTTTCAGTCTTAGTCTAGTTTTAGTTGACTAAACATCATAAGAGTTTTAGTCTTAGTCTAGTCTGATCTTTTAGTCTTAGTCTAGTTTTAGTTGACTAAATATTGTCAGATTTTAGTCTTAGTCTAGTCTGGTCTTTTAGTCTTAGTCTAGTTTTAGTTGACTAAACATCATAAGAGTTTTAGTCTTAGTCTAGTCTGATCTTTTAGTCTTAGTCTAGTTTTAGTTGACTAAATATTGTCAGATTTTAGTCTTAGTCTAGTCTGGTCTTTCAGTCTTAGTCTAGTTTTAGTTGACTAAATATTGTCAGATTTTAGTCTTGGTCTAGTCTGGTCTTTCAGTCTTAGTCTAGTTTTAGTTGACTAAACATCATAAGAGTTTTAGTCTTAGTCTAGTCTGGTCTTTTAGTCTTAGTCTAGTTTTAGTTGACTTAACATCATAAGAGTTTTAGTCTTAGTCTAGTCTGGTCTTTTAGTCTTAGTCTATTTATAGTTGACTAAATATTGTCAGACTTTAGTCTGGTCTTTTAGTCTTAGTTTAGTTTTAGTTGACTAAACATCATAAGAGTTTTAGTCTTAGTCTAGTCTGGTCTTTTAGTCTTAGTCTAGTTTTAGTTGACTAAACATCATAAGAGTTTTAGTCTTAGTCTAGTCTGGTCTTTTAGTCTTAGTCTAGTTTTAGTCGACCAAATATTGTCAGATTTTAGTCGATTAAATTTTCTACAGAATTTCCAGTCATTGGAGGTATATCCATCAGTCTGTTATGGAATGGTATAAAGGTTTGAATATGCAATACAGACACAGATTTAATGGTTGTAATACAAAACATGTATTTTATTTTATTCTTAATGTCCAAAACATGAGCGTGGCTTTTTCACAAAAGATAATTTCGCATAAAATAAGCATAAGGCTTGCTCTCCCTGAAAAAGATATGCATTCTCTCTGAAAGATATGCAATGCATATGACATTCTTTCAAGATGAAGTACAATATTATTGAAGTCGATAACCACCTAACTCTAACATTTTCCTCTCATTTTTATTCGTCGACTAAAGTGTCAGTTAAATTTCGTCACAGTCTTCGTCGTCACATCTGACTTTTTAATTAGTTTTTATTTGGTTTTCGTTGACGAATATTTTTCAACGAAATGTACACTGCCTCGGTGCCATGGCGATGGAAACAGCTGTGCGATGGCGCTTGTCTTTCTCCAGAGATTTAGGGTTTGAGAAGAGACCGAACAGGTGAGCAGCTTTCCTCGCCGTCACACAGGGACTTGAACTACACAACAAAAACAAACAAACAAACAAACAAACACGTAAATCAGTAAATCCTGTGGGAAACTGATGCGGTTGCAGAGTGAAAAACAGTCCTGCAGTTTAAAGCGAATCAAGGCGTTCGCTCCGTGTAAGTGTCGCGTTTTTGGGATTTTATTTCCTCGTCTGTCGTTGAATCCAAAGTTTTTCTTTGATGCAGCAAAACGCACAGAAAGAGGGCCGGCGTTTGTGTTTACATGTGTGAAATGTTTACAAAGGCTGTTGTGTTCGTATGGGCCTTGATGTGTTTCTTGGCATGCAGTTATGTGTGTCAGTGAAAGTGTGTGTGTGTGTGTGTGTGTGTGTGTGTGTGTGTTTGAAGTTTATAACCCAGTTTCTGTTTTCATGTGTGCATTTTTCTGTGTTTTCTGCATTAGTGTGTGTGTGTGAGGGCTGTATGTTATTGGCTTTGTATGCATGTGTCTGTGTGTGCCATATGTTACCTAGTGTGTGTGTGTGTGTGTGTGTGCTGGCCTCCCAGGTTCATTAAGCTGCATTAATTTGACTTATGTAACTCTCTGCGTCTCTGTTACTCCTCTATAATCAGCCTCGTTTTTCTCTCAGGACTTCAGCTCATCACAGAAAACAAACACACACTCGCTTTTTTGTTTTCCACTTTTTTTTTTTAAATCATTTTTTTACCGAAACATTAAAGTCTCCATGTTACACATTCTTCAAAGCCGCTGTGGTTCAGGATCAAAAATTATTTATTAATCACATTTAAAAAAAAAAAAAATAAAATAAAAAAAATCAGTTAAAAGTTGAATTGAATCAGTTAAATTGAACGAATCGCTTCACGTTTCTGATTGGTCGACAGCAGCGAGGTAAACCTGCTGATTGGAGGATTTCCACCTGGCCTGACTGTCGTTGCCATGTCGGCTTATTACAAGCGACTTCAGGCTTGTTTTTGCGGATTCTCTTTTGGTTTTGGCCTTTTGTTTTGGGTTTGTCTCACAGCCGTCCCGCCAGTGCCTCACGCAGCACAGAGACACCACAGAAGAAGAAGAAGAAGAAGAAGAAGAAACTGTCAGAGTGTCCCACCTGCAGTCCGGCTCCCCCGTGTGCTCGTTAAAATACAATCTCTTCACTCCACGGTGAGCGCTGCCTCCTCCAAACACACACACACACACACACACACATAATCTAACTTCAATCACACCAGGTACAGCTTAAACGAACGGCGAATTGAAAAAAATCAACAGTCGAGGTGTAAAAATAAGATTAAAGCAGTGAGATTAAACCATAACGTTAAAGTGATCACTTAATAATCACATAATTTTGTTTCGTAGTGATGTCGAGTGAATCAGCCCTTTGACACCTCAGACGATTCATTTGATCTGATTGAAAAGAGGCCATGAGCAGATTGGTAAAAAAAAAAAAAAAAAAAAAAAAAAGATAATTAGCCAAAA
This sequence comes from Myripristis murdjan, assembly GCF_902150065.1. Lineage (NCBI taxonomy): Eukaryota > Metazoa > Chordata > Actinopteri > Holocentriformes > Holocentridae > Myripristis > Myripristis murdjan. The sequence continues at coordinate 3,529,082 of NC_043986.1, forward strand.
CCTTACCTAAAAATTTGTGAAAACGATGACAAGAAATCTACACTCACGATGATTAAAATGATATATTTAGAGGTTAGATCAGTGATGCTTAATTGTATAAATGCTCACAACATTTCAATTATCCTTTATTTTGCTGAGGACCCCCTGGGAGACCCTCTAGGACCCCTGATGGGTCCCGGGACCACACTTTGAAACCCCCTAGACTGAAAACAAACAGAATGAGCCTTGTTGCTCTGGGCTGACATATCGCTCGCATTTTCTCTGTTTCACCGACCAAACCGCTCCCATTGGTGGAAAAGCCAGGCTGGAGGCGGAGCGCGGGGTTTCCTCCCCGTTCTGTCACAGGACCGTCTCAAGACGCTCCCTCTCTCGGATAAAAAAATCAGAAATTATGTTTGGGTTTGGGTCACATCGGTTTTAGTGAAACATGATGGACCTGCTGTCTGTCCTGGGTGACCTCCTGCACGGCGCTGAAGTTTACGTGACGACACTGAAGGCAACACGTTGGCTGTTTCAGGCGGTAAATGTGACCTGGCGATGGAGGCCAAGCAAAATCTCAGGCTCGAGTCGGGTTCGGACATAAAAAATTGATTTTGTCGGAGCGAGCTGCTGTGAAGGGATCAGGACCGACTGTTTGAGCTCTACCGCCCTCTAGTGGTCAGAAATCACTTAGTGCAGCTTTGACTCGTGTGGTTCTGGACGATCAGACGTGTCGGGATTAATCTCCTCTGACATTGTTTGCTGTTTATCAATATTTGTCCTGCCCCTTCTCTGGAATGATTGGTAGCTACACTGAAAGTGAAAGTGAAAGATTTCAATTTTGGACCATGGTTAAAAAAAAAAAGAAAAGAAAAAAAAAACACAAGGCAGTGTAGGGCCCTATAATTTCCGCGATCACGGAATCGCGAAATTAGCCAAATAAAACTGCACCGGCACCGTACGAGTCCAAAAGGCAAAGAAACTTTCCAGCTACAGCAGCGCACTGACATAGATTGTGTAACAAAGCGAAGAGTTGCCACTCCGCTCTATTTTCACTGGCTAACAGCAGCACACTGGCTTAGCTTGTCTATTCAGAGAAGAGGTATCACTTCGGCTTATTTTTCAATCTCAAGATTCAAGATTCAAGATTACCTTTATTGTCTCACAGAGTGAGAAATTTGTTCTGGGCCCCAACGCCCATGCTGCAGCCGCACATATCGAACAGTACATAGAGTGTTGCACATCACACAAACAGAAAATGAAAACAAAAAACAAAAAACAAACAAAAAAAAAACAAAAACAAAAACAAACAAAAAAAAGGAACATGAAATACCTACATAATGCAAGTGCAGGAACATAATACCAATAAATAGATAATAAATAATTGAAAAAAAAAAAAGTTAAAGTTAAAAGTTAAAGTTAATCTATGTTATCACATGCATACTACTGCTCATTCATTGGTAGCTGAATTGTTAGGTCTGTTTGATAAGTAAGTCACATTTTTAAAACAAATAATAATTTAACATATTGTTCAATCATTAATAGCATATCATTTTCACCTATTATTGCTATAACAACGTAATTGTTAAATAAATAAATAAAGTGTTGCTTATTTGTTACCTCAATTAATTTAAGGTAATTTCTATTCCATTTGTGTGCATTTTAGTCATTAACATTAAAAACACACTCTTTTTTGGTTGGAAAATAAGAGTAAAAGGTAAAAAACGGAATTCCCCAAAAATTAAAACGGAAAAAAACAGAATTTCCAAAAATTAAACGGAAAAAAACGGAATTTGGGAAAAAATAAAACGGATTTTATAGGGCCCTAGCAATGCAAGGTAAAGGACGTCCGTCTGGCGTGTTTACATTGGAAAACAAATTTTTTAAAAAACAGTGTGTTGTAAATGTGACTCATCCTCTGTGCGCACGGCCCCAAACCGCCTCAGGATGCTGCTCACACGGTTTCTGAGCATCTCACCTCATGTGCTAAACTCTGCTGGTGGAGGTGAGCCTGTGTTCAGGACGCTCACTGAGCTCACAGGTGGGCTTCCATGGGCTCAGTGTGGCATAGCAACCACAGATGGCGCTATGCTGCAGAGATTCCTCCTGACTCATTCATTCAACATAACAGCTGGAACTGCAAAGCACGGCTTGATTTATCTCACAATCTCAGTTTGAGCTTGTGTTTTGGGCTCTGTGGGCTTTTTTTTTTTTTTTTTTTTTTTTTTTTCTGACAGCCCGGGTTGCATCTGTCAACCCCAGGCCTGAGCCAATCAGGACCGAGCGCTGTTGTGATGCGTTTCCTCCTTTTAGCCTGAAACTGCCTGGAGAACAAAGAGTGGAGCTTTGAAAATGCAGAAACTTTAAATTTAACCACTCATTTAACATTTTTGCATTTGTAATATAGAGACAGAGGAACGACTGGAGCGTCTTCCTTTGAAATGTTGGATGGCAAAGAGTTCAGTTCCAAAACAACATACAGTATATCCATATGGAGAGAAAAACACAATGAACATGTAAATTCATCACTATCACCTAGTCCAGTGAAGGTGATTTCATCCTGTGAGCTCAGTTTATTATTTTTATTATTATTTAATTATTTTTTATTATGTGAGACTGTCTCAATTTTTTTTATTTCTAAGAATCTGAGATCTGATTTTACTGCTAAACTCATGAAATATGTGACCATTAGTGCCCTGAGGTCCTGTAAAATGAAAAGCCAGCCTCGGTAACAGTAAAATACAATATATGCAATGTAAAATAGAAGCTATATGTGTGTGTGCATGTAATATATAATGTATCTGCACGTATTCACAGTGTGTGATGATGTTCAGTTTCTATAGAAAATGCCAGATGTCTCATTTTTAGAGCGAAACTCATGAATCACACATTTGTCCTTGTGCCTAAAAGCCAAATCACACGGTAACGCACATTATGTCAAAACAGACACACACACACACACACACACTCACACACACACACACACACACACACATACGTACACATACATCACTAATAATATCAGCATTGCTGTGGACTGGGGGGCAATCAGGGAGCGTAAAGAGACGTAGGAAGGCGTTTGGAGGCAGATGGTGGAGAGAGAAGGAGAGAGAGAGGGAAGGAGGGAGGGGGTGAGTGACAGCGAGAGAGAAGGGGGAAGGTACAAAAGCTGAATGGACGGCCGAAGTGACGCAGCTCTGAGCCAATCGCAGCGTCCGCCCGACCTCCTCCTCGCAGCCGGGCTCTGTGATTGGCCGGTGGAGGCAGAGATGCTGCAGGGAGAGAGACAGAGAGGAAGAGAGAGAGAGAGAGAGAAGGAGGCAGAGAGAGAGAGTGACGGAGAATAAGAAAGAAGAAGAAACTGTCGGATGTGCACAGCTCTGCTCGGCGCCCAGCTCTCTCTCTCTCTCTTTTTTTTTTCCCATCAGCGTGTCTTGCTCGCTCGCCCCTGCAGGCTGCGGCTCCTCCTCTCCTTCTCTCTCTCTCTCTCTCGTGTCTCTGCGGCTTGGCTTTCATTTTTTTATCTTATTTTATTCCTGAGCGCAGCGCCTAATGCGATGGACCTGCTGCCCACCGACTGCTGCGGTCTGCACCGCGGCATCATGGGGGATGTAGTCTGCCATGCGGCGCAGGGGGACAGCTGATTAGCCGGGGATTGTGGGGGTCGTAGTTTTGGGGGAGGAGGAGGAGGAGGAGGAGGAGAGCGGACGGCAGCGATGTGACCTGCTGGGCGACCGAGGCCAAACAACTGCTGTCTCTCTCTCTATCTTTCTCTTTCTCTTGCTTTTCTTCCATCATCTCTCGCTCTCTCTTTCCCCTTTAATTCCTCTCTCTCTCTCTCTCTCTCTCTCTCTCACCTGAGAGCTTACCTCACTCTCTTTTCCCCATTTGCTCTTTTCCTCAATTTCTTTCCTATCATCCCTCAATCTTCCTCCCCTCTCTCTCTTTCATCCTTCGCTTTCTCTTTTCCTTGTCTTTCCCTCTCTTACCTGCAAAGTGACCGCCCCTCTTCGCCCTCCCCTTCGTTTCTCAACCCTCCTCATCCCTCCATCTTTTTCTCTCCTCCTAACTTGCACCCGTCTGAGGAAAAAGTAACATGGGTTGTCGTCTCACGCGGACCAAGGTGAGTACTGCATCTGCATGTGTGTAGGAGAGAGAGAGAGAGAGAGAGAGAGAGAGAGAGAGAGAGAGAGAGAGAGGGAGGCTGTGAGGCAGGGAGAAAAAAGGGAGAGAAGAAGAAGAAGAGAGCGAGAGAGAGGAAGAGGACGGAGCAGATAATGAGATCTGATGGTTGCCGAGATGACCTGCTCTGTGCGAGATAGCTGTAGACAGGCATTACACACACGCACACGCACGCACGCACACACACACACACGCACACACACACACACACACACACACACACACACACAAACAAACAAACCCCTAACCTAGATAGTTCCAGTGGCCAAACACTGGGAGAGAGGCTCTGATGACTGTGGGCTATTAGCTATTATCTACGGATGCTCTGTGTGTGTGTGTGTGTGTGTGCGTGTGTGTGTGTGTGTGTGTGTGTGTGTGCAGAGAGACATCAGTTCTTGTTCTCCTCTTTCTTTCGAAGCCATTTGCTGCCACTCATTCTTACGCGCTCTGAAAGCCCTCTCCCTCACAGCGAGATAATCCGCCACAGAGACAAACTTGATGTGGATTTGATTATTTTCGTTGTTAATTCTGAGTTTGTGTGTGTGTGTTCCTGCGTTCCTCCGCTCCCTGTCAGTCAGTCAGCTGAGAGCAACAGCGGGGAAACGGCAGTAATCCCTCAAAAACACTGCACTGTCACATTCACATGTCGTTTCATATTTTTATCATTATTACTGCGCTGCGTTGCTCTGACTCTGTAAAGTTTGTAAAGGGACTCAGGCTGCAGGCACTTTAACATTAAGCGCTGTTTCACCTGTGATCACACCTCCTAATGGACGTTATCAGGCGTAAACCTGCTCGCCTTAAGCCAGTACCTTTTCCTAATTTTGACAGAGGGTGTACAGCGAGGTGCAAACCACCGGTGTCACTCAAGAACAGCGAGGCCAGATCAGACTTTACACAAAAAACAACATCTAAAAAAAGCCTGGACGATTCTGGAACAAGGTTCTCTGGACACGTGAAACGAAGATGAACTTGTTCCAGAATGATGGGAGGAGAAAAGTGTGGAGATGGAAGCTGCAGGATGAACTCTGATGTTTATGGACGGTGACCCAAAAACACACTGAGAAAGAAACCAAAGAGCTCCTGAAAGCAAACAAGTGGAATATTCTTCAGTGGCCGAGTCAGTTGAGGTCTTGGCCTCCTTGTCACTTACATTTACATTGGGTCTGTCTCAATCAAAGGGCTAGATGACTACTAGGTCGCAGCCCACGGTGCCCACACAGGAGGCGTCCGACGTAGGTGCCGATATCAGGTTTACCGGAACTAAAAGTTTAGTGAATTGGGACGGTGTAGCCTGCGGAGGATTCCTACGTCATTATTATCGAGGCTTCCCGAAGCGCATTCGAGTGATGCAGCGTAAAATGCCGAAGTAGGTTTGGGAGGTGTGTCGGTGAACACCTGTGCATGAAACCAAACGATAAGCAGCTTCAACGCTCTCAACATGGACAACATCGATTCTGTAGTTTTATGTATTTTATTTTATTTTGTCTTCGTCAAGATGCAGGAAATTAAGATCATTGTTACACCTCACAAATTGCAACAGACTATCCCAATTAAAGTAATTGCACACATGGCTACATTGTAACGTACCTGATGCGCTGATGGTTGCTATGGAAACATCATGCAAAATGCCTATCTTGCTCATCTAACTAAACTTGCATTTACAGGCGTTGTTGGGATACAGTTAACAGCTAAACTGAATCTATGGTGGTGATTATAGGCATGAAAACTTATAAAAACGTCATGATATAAACATGAAGACGGTCTAAAACATGCTTCATAATTCCAGCAGTGGTGGCTGATCCAGAAATTCAACCGGACCGAAAGGTACCCTGGGAAGTAGGCTGTAATGTCGGCCGTGAAGCATCGTGGAGGTGTTTCCTGCAAATTAGTCAGAAATAGGCTGGATCTGCCGGCTGCATTTGCAGGACCCTGCGTGGTAAAACTGAATTGGGACAGCACTTGTCGCGCCGCCGTGACGTAAGCAGCCTACAAATACGACCTAGGTAGCGTACAGCCTTTGAATTGGGACACAGCCATTTTTTTTAATTTAACTTACTATAACATAGGCTATTTATTTTAGGAATTATGCATGGCTAATATTTTTTTAAATGAACATTTTTAAAACTATCTCATGTACCCCCTGCAGTACTCCAACATATCCCTAAAGGTAGGCGGAGCCCCATTCACAGGACCGCTGGCCTAACACACACACACACACACACACACACACACACCTGTGGGGGTCACTGTGACTGATGATGTCCGTTCGGTGGTGTGATAACAGTCAAAACAGGTGCAGCAAACCTGTATGGAAATGTATTAAATTTCCCATACATATTGTAATAATAATAATAATAATAATAATAGATTTTATTTGTAAAGCACTTTTCATTCGAAAATCTCAAAGTGGTACAGATAAAAAAAAAAAAAAAAATTGGGATTAATGAGTCTTCTCGGGCGGCAGAAAAAAAATTCATCTGCTGTGTTTGTGTATGTAAAGATCAGAGTTCACGAAGGGTGATATGACGATATATATTGTGTCATAAATCAACTCATTTATGCATTTTTTTTTTTTTTTGCAATCTGGACAGTGATTTACATTCATCTGCATAGTGCACATGAACTCAGGCAGCGTAAACCAACTGCATAGCACACATAATAACAGGTTTTGGTGTTTTGGTTATTAATTCTGCGCTAATGAAGCTCAAAGAAAAACAGGAGGACTTTGTTGCATTCACTGAACCAAACAGTTCACTCCAAAGCAAAGTTTGCATTTATTTCTCACTGGGAATGTTGGGATGAGCTGGCAGCATCAGCACAGGAACGCAGACCTCCTCAGTTCCAGCCGGCTGTCGAGACATGAAAACCGGCATCATGTTGTCTTTGTTCGGCGGAAATGTGGCGCATTCACGGCACAATTTTTTTCCTGGGGAAAAATTGTGCCAGCATCGGGAAGCATGCACAGATCGCCGATAGATTCCTTCCATCGTGACACTTTGATTTTACATAGTCATATTTTATATTCCGTTTACCGTCCCAATGAAAATTTGCACAAAAGGTCCAATATTAAAGTAGAAAAATAATCACATATTTATTTGCGATGGCCTTGCTGGCCTGACTGACAGGGAGCGAGGCAGATGCATCCGGCAACATGCATGACCCGGATGCAAAAATAGCTCAGATGGTTGACAACACATCCTCCAAGGCCAAGTTGGATATGCAGCGAGAAATTTGGTGTAATTCCCGAGTGTTCACAGGTTAGCCAAACTGGAGCTAAAAATAAATCCCTTCTAAAACCGAATGTGGAGCGATGTGTTTGACAGACGGGACGGGACGGGACGGGACGGGACGGGACGCGGGGCTCCGGTCCATCGTTAATTTAGAGATAATTGCAGGTAAGGGGTTCAGGATTGAGCATTACCGGTTGAGGTTGGATAGGAGTTTGTACCCTGTGCGGTGCTCTGGGACAGAACATGCACACACACACACACACACATACATATGGGACAGGACTTCACACACACTGTAAAGAGAGAGAGGAAGGGTGGGGGGGGCGAGCAAGCATATAACAAGATGTGATGGTTGCCGAGATGATGGCTCGCTGTGAGATGGCTGTGGACAGGAGGCACACACACACACACACACACACACACACACACACACACACACACATGCATACAGTGCAAAACATGGAAGACAGTAGATTATTCATATCGGCAGTCACTGTACATATTAGTCTACAGAGGAAGATGAGAGGAAGAGGAAGACGAAGTGACAGAGGACTGGACTAGAAAGAGATAGATCACAGTTGTTGTTTTTTTTAAGCCTTGGTCCTATTTTCACGATAAATTTCAACATTCTGGCCTGTGTTCGTACAACTCTGCAATACGATTCATGAACTCGACGTGACGGAGGCTAGCGATGCCTGTTTCAGCTCCAGGTTCACCGTAATCCGCCCACATGAGCAGCTCAAGGCACCAACATGTTGATGTAGAGCCTGCTCTTATGTGGTCTGCATGGAGAGGAAGCACACAAACGTTTTGTTCAGGAACAGAACAAACATTTCACAAATCTAAAAACTGGTTTAAAAAATTGATATATTCCTGGTTTGATCGGTCTGTTTAGGGTATTTTTGGAATTATCTGCCAATAACTGCGAAACCAAGATTTACCGAGCAAACGTACAACCATGAGGTCAGGTTATTGTTTTACATGTTGTAAATTGCTGTTAAAGTGTTTTTTAATTCATACATTACTGATTTAAGGAGGTTTGACCCATCAGCTAAATGTTTTGCCGATCCTCTGAGCAGGTTAGTTCATTAATGTCTGGCGAAAATCAAATGCCAAGCGAGGTTTACTCATTTGCACCCATCACTGAGTCGGGGCCACAGACTGTTATCTTGATTTAATTTAATTATCACAGGATGTCACTCGAGGGGCTCTGTGGACACCAGACGCCCCGGTTCTCTAAAAAAAATGCTCTTCAGACTTTCACAAAACTGTTTCCACGCTGGCAGTTATGGAAATGTGTTGCTTCTGACTCCAGGAACATCTACAGCCGCAGCTTTCGCGTCGTCTTCTCGCCGTCGTTTTCTTACTCGGCTGTCAGGTCTGTCGACTGTTTGTCAGCCAGACTGAATTGTATGAAAGCGTTTTCAGAGGCAAGCCGGCTCAGCCAAGCAGAGCAGGGCACAGCGGTCTAACAGCGCGACGAGGCAAAACTGTATTAGCCGGTAACAAATCCGCCCAATTATCTCTCTACGCCGACGACACGCCTGTTTACATCGGTCTGCCTGTTTCTGTCTCAGTGCAGTTTCCCAGGCATGTGTCAAAAACTTTGGCCCAGTTTCTACTCTACAAGTTTCACTGTGAAAAAAAAAAAAAAAAAAAAAAAATCTAAATGCACAGAGATAAACTTGACTTGCCATAAATCTTCCTTTAAGTCTGAAAATGCCGCCGAGGCACAAACCTCACAGCTCTAAATCACAGCCTCACCTCGAAGAATACGCTCTCTGCATATAAAAGTGAAAACTCCGGCGCCTTTACTTCACATGCGGCTCGCGAAAACCACTCAGCACATCTCGTCGCAGCGCTGCAACACGGCTGCTCATAATGACTCTCTCAACAGGGACTGATTACCATTACTGCTTCTCCTATTTGTTTCTGCGGGTTACCGTTGCTGTGGAATAGTTTAATTATCTGTCACATGGGAATATTTTGAGTGAATCTTCCATGTGACAGCATTAGGTTCACATGCTCATTTCACAGTGCAGTATATATGAATCAGTGCTTATTAACGTGTCACTCCTCAACACACCTACCACATGATAAAAGCCACAAAACTCACAGCATCGTATTCTTTAAAAATAAAAATAATAATAATAATAATAAATTAATAAATTTAAAAAAGAGTAAATAACACAAATACAATACAAAGCACAAGCATTAACAAGCATATTATTACTTTACTAATTTATTCCTAATTTTCAGGTAATTTATTGCTAATTTACTCATCCCTTTTCCCATGTTTTTGAAAGAAATGAAGTTAATTTGCTGGATAAAAAGATGACAAATTAGCCATATTTAAATAAACAAATACAAATATTGGAAGTGAAGAATTAACAAATAAATTAACAAATAAATAAATGAGTAAAAATACTTCGTCTCCAATAAATAATAAATATAGTTTACAGTAAAACTAGATTTTAAAATTATTCAAATGACATATTTAATGTTCAGATCAGTGATGCTGGATTGACATCAAGATTTCTTGTGTTTAAATATTTGTGAAAAAAATATCTCCTGATAGAAGGGTCTCTGTAGGCCAAGATCACTTCAAATGGGGGTCTGCAGCTTGTTGAAAGTCAACTTTGGGGTCCAGAACATGAAAAATTTTGAAACCCCCCCGGGCTGGAGAATATTTCAAAGAGCAGCAATAAGTGAAATTCAGCGAGGCTCCAGTCCAACATCCTGATGCCAGCACAAACCTCCTGCATTAAATTTTGACACGCTGCATGTATTTTGCATGCTGTGTGTGGTGTCGAGCCCCCTGAAATGAACAGTACTGAATTTTGCAGAGCTTTTCACTTTGGAGCTCTTGTGGAAATTGAGTCAAAAGCGATTTGTAAAAAGCAGAGGAAGAGGAGAGGAGAGGCAGATAGATGAAGAGGAGGAGAGAGGGATCTGTCTGCGTTACTGTCAAAGTGCAGCGGAGCGCAGCGCACGTCTGCAGGGCACGGCACATCACTCTGCGCTGTGTGTGCATGTGTGTGGACGCCTCCACATGTGTGTGTGTGTGCGTGGGCGTATGCTTCTCTATGTGTGTGACTGTGCACTGTGTGTACTCTGTGTGTGCAAGCACGTTATGCACATATGCCCGTGTGCATAAAAACACTCATATATGCATGCACATGTGAGTGTTCTCATGTTTGTGTGTGCTGTTTTATTTCTTTATTTTATGCGTGTGTGCATGTATTTGCGTGTATGTGTGTGTGTGTTTGTGTGCGTGCGTGCATGTGCATGCATGTGTGTGTGTGTGTGTGTGTGTGTGTGTGCAGCCGCAGGCCGTGCACTGAGAGTGTAAAGACTACAGTGGGAGTCCAGAGGTTAGAGAGCGCTGGTGAAGTCTGACCTACATCTGACTGACCTCAGTGTGCTGCTGCTGTTAAGACCAGCCATCTTTCACTTTACAGCGTCTTAGCTTTCAAATTAATTCTTCTACACTAAAACTATCAAACTTCAACTACTGTGATGTCCTCACTAAGACCGGGTAACTCTTATTGTGAAATAAATAAGATCTTAAAATATAAGGCTATAGCAATACTGCATTTTTAGTAATATACCACTGTTCCTAAGTCACCAAATACAATATAACACAGTATGATAGAATATACACTAATAACATAGTAACTGGCAGTGGTGGAAAGAGTACTGCAGACTGCTCCTCCAGTAGAAATACTATTACTCTGCTGGTATTTGACTGCAGTACAAGTAGAAGTACTGTTCCTCTGCTGGTATGTGACTGCAGTAGAAGTAGAAGTACTGTTCCTCTGCTGGTATGTGACTGCAGTAGAAGTAGAAGTACTGTTCCTCTGCTGGTATGTGACTGCAGTACAAGTAGAAGTACTGTCCCTCTGCTGGTATCTGACTGCAGTAGAAGTAGAAGTACTGTCCCTCTGCTGGTATTTGACTGCAGTAGAAGTAGAAGTACTGTTTCTCTGCTGGTATGTGACTGCAGTAGAAGTAGAAGTACTGTTCCTCTGCTGGTATGTGACTGCAGTAGAAGTAGAAGTACTGTTCCTCTGCTGGTATGTGACTGCAGTAGAAGTAGAAGTACTGTTTCTCTGCTGGTATTTGACTGCAGTACAAGTAGAAGTACTGTTCCTCTGCTGGTATTTGACTGCAGTAGAAGTGGAAGTTGTGTAGTAAAAATCTACTGCAGTAAAAGTAAAAAGCGTCTCATTTAAAAGAGATAGAGGATCTCTTCTTCCAGGGAGTCCTGGTCAAGACGGCAGCACAATTAGTGTCATATGAAAAACAATTCATTTGGGAAAAAAAAACAACAAAAAAACAAAAACTAGATTTTCTTGAAAGGAGTTTTGCCAGTGGGTTGAGATAATGCCACATATTTCCAATGCAGTTTCAGTATAAATGTGATAAAAGAAGGCAGAATGAGGCACATCAGCCACTAGAGTCAAGAAAATGACACTCAAGACAATTCTGCAAACAAGTTGATTAGTGTTGGAAACAAGTGGGATTATCTCATCGCACTGACAGATGTTTTCCACTTCTTTTAAGAAAAAAAAAACAAGGTTTTACCACTGAACATGAGACTCAACACTTGTTAAGCTGGAGATTTTGCTTCCCAGCGTGCACGCAGTAGGGTTGTGTTGTTTTAAAATGCAGCAGTGTGAGTCGATGTGCTGTGGAAGGTCAGGAGTCTGCAGGTTTTGGTCCCAGTCACTCAGCCCAGCAGCTGCTCTCACTAATTAACACACTGTCAGCCACAGTGAGGGGAACTAATCACTGAAATCAGCTGCTGGGCTGTTGAGTTGGAAGCAAAACTTGCAGACTGTCAGCCTCTGGCGCGCCACTCTGACACCGCTGATGTACAGCTGAGGCAGAGTGCATTCGTCTGACCGGGCTGGTGAATTGTGGGCCGAGATTACGGCGATCAATGGCGGACAGAGCAGAGTCTGAGCTCTCTCTCAGGACGTTTACATGCACACTCATTTCCCACCCTCACTCTGAACAGGACAATTAATAACAATAATAATAATAATAATCTGAATTTGACACAGGTCATGTGAACAGCATATTCCTAACAAGGCCTTTTTCTGAATATTTAAGATTCAAGATTCATTTATTGTCATTTCCACTGAGTAGCTGCATACACGGAGAGAAATGAAAAACTGTTTCTCATCAGTGACAGACAGTGCATTAAAAGGTCAGTAAAATATGATAAAGTCAAATAAGTAAAAAATCAAGATAAGATAAGATAAGATAAGATATTTCTTTATTAGTCCCACGGTGGGGAAATTTCACGCATCACAGCAGCAAAGTGGATAGCAAGATAAAATAAAATAAATGAGCTAAAACAAACAAACAAACAAAAAAACAGAATGCCATTCAAACACACAGCATCAACTGTAGCATTTTCTGATTAATACACATGGGATATCAGATCAGATCAGAAATATTCTATTGATCCTCGAGGGGTAAATTGGGTCAGTCGCTCAAATTCTCACGAGAAGAATTAATTATAAGAAAGAGAAAAAGAAATAAGAAATATTAAATTATGTGCCATTGAAATTTGTTGTGCATTATGTATGAAGTTGTTGTATGTGCAGTGAGTCTAAATGTGTGCATTAATCCTACAAAGTATTGTTGTTATTACATTGTATTATTATATGCCGATATAAACCGATTAACCAACAGTTTGCAAGGCTGGGGTAGAGATGACAAAATAATATCCCACAGTCTGAGAGGGACAGGAAATACATATTTTTTAAACATTATAAAGGACTTGGATATCAACTGATTTTTTGTATTTTTGTGCAAATATCAAGGCTGTTCCCCGGTCGAACAAGTCAGAGTTTGCACGGCTGCATGTGAACGGGAATATTAGTTTTGTTTGCGTAAACCTCTGGTCCTCGTTTTTCACAATAAGGTATATCTCAAGTCTCTCTCTCCTCTCTGACAACTTTACAGAGAACAAAGCCTTTTATTAAATCTGACGAGGTAACAATCACAGAAGAAAACTGGAAAACTCGAGTCTTTACTGCCAGTTGAAGCTGTGATTTCTAACGATAGCGTTCCTGTGTCTTCAGGCCAAAGGTCATGAGCACCACCGCCACCGGGAGGAGCTGCACTTCCTGGATGAGTACGGCCAGCCGGTGACGGTGCAGGTGGACGCGAGGCGGGCGCAGGGCCACCGGAAGAGGCGGCCTCACTATGCAATAGAGTGCAGCGCTCAGACCGAGAGACACTGGGAGGCCCTCAGAGCGACGGGACTGGTGGACGGAGAGGGAGCCCGCAGACAAAGCTACAGTGCCGGGTAGGCCGGGGGGCGGGGGGAGGGTTGCCGTGCAGGGTTAGGACTAAAATCCCTTTTTCTGACTTCCCCAGACTGAGACCAGAATTTGGACACCATTTTCTCCTCTGTACGTCCAGTGGTTCGGTTCCTATGGGTAGCATTTCCTGTTAGCTTAGCATAAAGACTTGAAGTCTATGGGAGTTGTTAGCTCTGAAGCTGTTTGATTCACACAGAGGATCACACTTCATGTCAGCCTTCTAAAACACCACGACCTGGTTTCTTCCTCTTCTCAGACCCTACTACGGTCACATGACTGTATCACCTGACCTCTACCCCGCCAACAGTCACATGATCATCTCACCTGACCTCTATCCATCCAATGGCTACCTGCCCAGTGTGTCACCTGACCAGCACCCAGCTAACAGCTACCTGCCCAGCGTCTCCTACAGCCTGGATCACCTGGACAGGCTGGACTACCAGGTGTCCTGCTCTCCTCCTTTCTTTATCCCTTTCCTCTGCTCCGTCCATTTGGCTTCATTCTGCTCTTATGCACAACGGCACATTAGAAAAAAAAAAAAAAAAATATATATATATATATATGTAGAGAAACACTCAGAACTGCTGAGATTAAAGATGTAAAGTTATAACAAAAAAACGTGAAAATTCTGAGACGTTAAAGTCACAAATTTACATGAAAAAATTGGATAAATAGTTTTTCCATCACCATCAGCCTGCATCATACACAGTGCAACTTTAATCTCATAATTTCTTAGTTTTTTTCTTGTAAATTTGTGACTTAATGATCTTTATAATCTAGAATTTTTGAGGGTTTTTTTCTCATAATTTTTTTTTTTTATCAAATTTACCACCATTTTCTGTACACAGATGTTTACAATATGATATTCAAATTTACAGCAAATTACAATTAGAGCCCAGTCAGTTCTTAATTGTTTCTTTTCTGATGTATTTTGTCCCTCCAGGGTCCAGACGTGTTGCCGTACCAGCCTAACTCAGAGAGCTGTCTGATTGGCTGTTGCAGCACAGAGGAGGTGGAGCCTAAGAGTTTTCGCAGACAGGTATCACATTTATAGCCATAAATGTGATACCTGTCATAGAAACATTCTACTACCAATAATATTAATAATAATTCATTGAATTTATCACAGACCTTACATTAAAGCTCACCTCCTCCTCCGCTCCCTGCTCTGTCTCTTTCTCCTCTTCCAGTCCGACTATCATCCCTCCTGGCGCTCCGACCGTCCTCTGGGTTACCTTCCCCTCAGTGAGCTGGACAGCGGGCTGGGCTGCGGTACCGACAGCCCCCACCGGGCGGCGCTCTCCGAGGCTGAAACAGACGCCGTGTCGTCGCTGCCGGGCCACACCCCCTCCTCGCAGGGCTCCTCCTCCTCCTCGGAGTCCCTCCTCTCCTCCGAGCCGAGTGACTCCGGCTTCCACAGCGTCAGCACCGGCGAGTACCGCCGACTCCACAAGATGCATGGAGGCCACGCCCACCGACACGCCCACCCCCGCTCGGGCCACTCGCCCCGGGAGCAGAGAGGACGCTGGGATTTGGAGTCAATCCCCGAGACGACGCCGATGACCAACCCTGCCCCGCCGCAGGCGCCGCGGTGCACTGTGGGGAACAGCATGACCACAACAGTTCAGTTCCACAGAGCTGAGAGGAGCCCCACCTTACCTCGGCACCGCTCGCCGCCCTCGCCGTCCCTCGGTGAGTGGCAGCTGTAAACACGAGGAGATAAAATAATTTACTTCATTTAAACACTTAATGGCTTTTCGGCTGATTGTGATCCAGGGACCGCCGTCCTGAGTAAGGCGCCACTCGGCGACCGCTGACCCTCAGACCATATCTCCCTTTATTTTGCTTTTCACTGAAAGTTGCAAAAAGGCTTTTTTAATCAGCATAGTCAATTAAGTATTTTTAGATACAAGCCAGTAAGCAAATCATTTTGACATTATTGATGCATTCCAACATTAGTGGAGAAGGACCAGAGCACCACATGGGCAGTATTTGTAGGCTTTCCATCACCCAGAAAAATCAACTTGAATTTTTTTAATTTTATATTGCTTCCACCCAGGGGCGCCGCCAGGAATTTTGGGCCCCATGAAAAAAAAAATATATATATATATGTTTACTCGATGATGGTTTAATAATTTTAGATTAGTTTTTACCTATTTTTGGGGCCCCTGTCAGGCAAGGGCCCTTGGAATTGTCCTAACTTTTCCCCCATATACGGCGCCCCTGCTTCCACCATTAAAACTCCATTATTGAACACCAGGGACCACCTGCAATACCTTCACAGACCACTAGGACCATGCTAGAAAACCCCTGACCTACACACTGGAGGTGTTTCAGATTGAAGACAGTAACTGCCAATGGTTTAAAGCAAAATCCCCAAACTTTTGAATATTCCTTTAAGTGTCAAATCAACAACTGTGTGTGTGTGTGTGTGTGTGTGTGTGTGTGAATATGACTGTGTATTTGCGAGCATATGCATGTGTAAATGCATATATATATGTGTGTATGTCCTTTGAAAGGCATGCACAGCAGCATTACGTGCAAGTCATCGCAAACAAGAGTTAAAACACTGATTTCATCCTGATATCAACACGGCAGAAAATGTCATTTTAAATTATTCAGAGGTTTGTGCTGCATAGCCGACACTGACGGCGTGTACCGCTGTCTGAAGAGTGAGACAGGTGCAGTTTCACATTGTCACAGTATCAAGTGTTCTTTTGTGGTGTGTGTGTGTGTGTGTGTGTGTGTGTGTGTGTGTGTGTGTGTGTGTGTGTGTGTCTGTGTGTGTGTGTGTGTGTGTGTGTGTGAATACTAATCCAGGCTTTACTGATCTCCACCTCATCCCTGGTCTTTACACTCAGAGTTATATCAGGGTCTCTAGATTTTAGAAAAGTGAATTATTATGAGACATTATGGGAACTTTTTCTGCACACCAGCTAGTGTATTATTATTATTATTATTATCATTAAGATTAATAATCCAAGTTTATTGATCCTTAGAGGAAACTGGGTCAATGCAGCAGCAGAGAATATAGGTCTTAGTTGATGGACAAATGCTAAAGATACAAATATATATACAACTAGAAAAGGAGTGTTTTCTGAAGAAAATGTGTGTGTGATTGAGTTAATAAGATGATTAGTTTGGTTTTGCATTGACGTGTTTATCATGAGAAGCGTGTGTTTGATCAGCATGTCATTCTGAGCATTTAGAAATCTGAAAGAAGTCTCTGCGCAACACAGCGGCCGACTTATATGTAGTTGTATTTCAATATATGTTTATCATTAAACTTTAATAACTGAAAAGTATCAATAAACACGACATATAAATAATCATAAATCAAACAGAAAACATTCAGTACACAAACTCAAGCATACCATAATTCACATAGCTTGTTTGTGTATCATTTATTATTTATTTTCATACTTTAAACTCCCTTTTTTCCAAGTTTTATCTGTAATCGTAGCTCACAAGTCATTATGCTTTATCGACTCCAAGAAGGCAAATGTGTGCAGATTTTATGAATTTGCCTAAATCTACACACAATTCCACGTTTCTAAGTATGAACGGCATGTGTTGGTTGAAGGTTTTAAAGTTACAGATACCGTATTTCATCAATTAATCGCCTGGGCGTTTAATATGCCAAATCAACTTGGACCCCGGGCGTTTAAAAGAACCAGGCGGCTATTTGCTGCAGGCCTTTATTTATTTTTGCACAGACCTGCACCCGGCCATTATTGTGATGACAGTTACTGTCCAACATATTTATAGTCGGGCAATTTAAGATTACTGTGCACCCTTTTTTTCTAACATTAGCTAGTGCTCTTATTTTGCCAGAAAACAAAAGTGCCGCACTGTTATTGTGCGGATAACTGTTAAAAATAAGGTGAGTAGCCTTATTTTGGGTTACCTCATTATGATGCAAATAATCGCCCCGGCGGTTATTCGGGTGGGCGTTTAATACGCAAAATGGGTGCAGACCCCAGGCATAAGAACCCGGCGGCTATTTGCGGCCGGGCGATTAATTGGTGAAATACGGTAATCAGACAAATGTACAGAATAACAGGAATAAGAAGTATGCAAGACAACGTGAGAATGAATGCAATACAAAATAATTGCAGATAAACCATCTGTATGATGACAGTGTATAGTTTTCACTGGCCAGCCTGAGTCTGAAAGCCTGTCTCTCTCTCTGCCTCCAGGCTGTCGTACTGAGCCCTGCCAGCGGAGGGCGCTGTGGCTGGAGCAGCAGCAGCAGCAGGGACGGGGCGTGACCATAGAGGCTCCGGGGCGGAGTCGAACTTTGACAGACTTGAGCGAAGGGCGACGGCGGCGTCGGGCCAGCCACCCCAACATGAGCGATCCGGATCCTCTGAGAAACAGATTCCAGAACAGCCAGCCGGGCGCCACCAGCAACACGCTGGGGCCCAGGAGCCGAGCCAGTTACCCCAGTAACTGTCTGCTCACAACCAGCCACCCCAGCATAGACAGAGCCAGTCTGACCAGTCATCAAAACACGCTGAGAAGCAGCCAGGGCACGAGCTGCCCGGGGGGAGAGTGCAGCAGAGAGGAGGAGTCCCTCTCTAAGAGTCCCGGATCGGGATCGAGCGGAGCGTCAGACTGGCGGGGCTTTCAGACTCTTGGGAGCCGCGCTAGCAACCCAAAAAGTCCGACAAGCCCTCTGTACAGCACGCTGGCCGCCCCGCCCCGCAGCCCTCGCTCCCCCCCCTCTCCACGGTCCAGACAGTCCAATCAGAAATCAGCGAGGAACCAACTGCTCCGAGCGCGAGCTTCCCGACTGGCCCGGGAGCGCAGCGAAGTCACCACCGACGAGGAGGTGCGAGGGGAAGGGGAAGGAGAAGGAGAGGAAGAGGCGGAGGACGGGCGGTGGACGGGGCGATACTGGAGTCGCACCGAGAGGAGGCGTCATCTGGCGTTGTCGCGGCAACAAAGAGAGAGAAGAGGCGGCGGAGTGGGAGTGGGAGAGGAGCAGGCCAGCGGGGGTCAGGGGTTGTCGTCCCAGACGGTGCTGGAGCTGAGCCACAGGAAGCAGAATCGACTGAGGAACAGCAAGCTGCTGGACGACTGGACGACGGTGGAGGAGCTGCTGACTCACGGGACGCGAGTCGAGACCGACAACCAGCTCTGTCCCAGCCCTCTGCTCTCTGTTACTACTGTCTGACCCAACGCTCTGTCATCTGTTACCACCGTCTGATAAAATGCTCTCATCCAACACTTTGCTATCTGTTACTCCTGGCTGATAGGAGCCTCCAACCTCCACTGGACGTTCCTCACAAGCTCTGTCCCAGTTCAGGGGCTGCCTCCTCCGAAGGTCACATTTCCAGACAGCATTTATCATGTTGCTTGACAAGGCTGCCAAACTGGCCCAGATATGCAGCCTTCTTTTAGCAGGATTTGGAGGACACAACCAGCATGTCCTTTGCCGTCCTCCGTGTCCCATTATCCACTTTGCGCAGTTCTCATGTTGGAAAGCTACAGTTGAAGCAAGGGAAATGTAAGTTAATGCAAATTTAAAGGAATACTCCAGCATTTTGGCCAAAATACCCTTTTTCTGACTTCCCAAGACTGAGACAAGATGTTGGATACGTGCAGAGGTGGAAAACGGTATCCAACATCTTGTCGAACATCTTGAACATCTTGTTCTTTATAATGTTATCCATTTTAACCTCAACTTTACTTTTCATTAGCCACATGAGGGTAAAGTAGTGATTAAAATGAGGATTAAAAACTTTGCAATTTTGGTTACATCCATTTTTTTTTAAATGTTGATGTACTTTCTTATGAAGTAACATTTGATGATAATTCATCTTGTGAGGGTGCGCCTGATGATGCCAGTCTCAGTTAGTGACAGCTAACTCGCTTCAGTCATTTGAAGACCATGCCTTTGAAGATCACGTCCTTCCAAGGAGGCGTCCCATGAACTGGGACACAATGAAGTCCTGCAAGTTCTTGTTCCAGTTCTACTTCTGCAAACCTGATCCAATTAAAAGCTGCTTGGTTGAGCAGAAGAAAAAGATCTATGTGAACAGAGCAGGCATGGAAGTATGTAACTGGATCAGGTGTGTGAGAGTAGAACTGGACTTCAAAACAAAATGCAGAACAGGAAGTCCATGAGGATTGGGCTGGGAACCACTGCTCTAATCCAACACTGTCATCTGTTACTCCATCTGATAGAAATCTCTAATCCAGAATCCCGGGTCCAGATTTACTAAATATTTATGTGGGAAAAGCATGTTCTATAATCACCAAAATGACCAAATTATCTCAGAAAGCATCTTTGCACCTGTCATGTAAATTAAATATAAACCTGCCCACATATTTATTTGAAGGCGATGTCATGCATGTCGAGATAGTGGCCAGTTCTCAATGCTTTGCAACACCAACACCGTCCAAATTAGGGTAGTGTGCAGATGATCTGTTGAAAGGAGGCGTGATGACTGCAGACGTCAGTTTGGTATCGCTACTGCAAGATGCATCATCACCAGCGAGTCAGGAAGGAATGCAGAGCGTTTTTCATGCTAGCACCTCAGATCAGATCCAAGAATGCTCCAGTTGTGAAGGACACGAGGGTACCAGTCTCGGTGGATCAGCGCTACAGCTGAAGCAGGCAGTTTACGCCTGTAATTAGTGAGGACGGGGCTTGTTTGCTTGCACAGTGCTGCTCTCAAGACTTTGTTTGCACAATTCCATGTGAATAAATCCCCTAAGAAGCCGAAGATGCGATTAAATATACGAACCTCACAAATTCGATTCTTCGATCTTAGTGAATCTGGATCTCGGATAGGACTTACTGGCAATAAGGAAGTCGAGCGACAGGTGCCCACACCCTAGGCAAATGGCTCGATGGGACCAGGATCATCAGACCACATGTGACTGAACTGAAATAGAGGTGGCAAACGGAACCAAAATGAATCCCAAGGTTTACTCACCAACACTGTCTCAACAAACGGGATTACAATGACCAAAAAGCTAAAGTAACGATCGCAACGATTGGAGTAACGAGTAATGATTGGAGAAACCAGTTCCATCCCAAATGAGTTTAATTCAACGCTGTCTGGAAGGAACCTTGATTCCAGCTGTTTTTGGTCCACAGGAGGTGAATCTCAGCAGGTTTGAGGAAACAAAAGGGCCGAGGCGACAGGGTGAACGTACTTGATGGCTGTGCCCGTTCAATTTTTTGTGCTCGGACCGTCTGCAGCCGGTCTGAAACACCATGAGACCGGTGCTCTCGAAAAAACCTTTTATTTTTCTGGGTCATTGCCTTTGTTTCTCTCTCAGTGCCATCACACCTCATGGTCAGCGCTGCAGCGAGGTTGGTTTTGGAAGCTCAGCGTGCTTGAGAATCATTATGACCAATTAAACACCTTCAAAATCAAAATCGCTCTTTCACCACAGCTTGTTGTTCTCTGAGCTTCTGTCATTGTGTTTTCCGTCTCGCCCTGGTTACCGTTACCTCTTTAATCATCATCGGTGTGGAGTGTAAATAAAAGAACAATACAGAGTCACGGCGAGTGTACACAAATTTCTACAGTATGTGGCGCCGAGTTCAGCTGTGTCTCTGTTATTATTAATATTGTCACGGACCAGTTTGAATCTATTGGCAGTTCCTGCTGGCTGA
The DNA here is from genome assembly GCF_902150065.1 of Myripristis murdjan. Classification (NCBI taxonomy): domain Eukaryota; kingdom Metazoa; phylum Chordata; class Actinopteri; order Holocentriformes; family Holocentridae; genus Myripristis; species Myripristis murdjan. The sequence continues at coordinate 3,550,453 of NC_043986.1, forward strand.
AGATCATTTAAACCTGCGTGTTTTCACATGAGAAAGCAGGTCTGTGTCGTGCCACATACATATCACGATGACTTCATCTGCCATGTACATGTGTACAGGATTTGTTTTTTGTTTTTTTTTAAATTATGTATTTATTTTGGTAACATTTGTGAAGGGACATATCGACAGCTGAACAGCTCATACAGTCCAAGGAAGAGGAAGAACAAGACTCAGCGCAAGATCCACACTCCAAATATCCAAATGTCACTCGACAAATGTACAGTTATGTCCTAAAATGAGAAATAAGACGATGGTTCTGCATGGAGGTTTTATTTATTGATTTATTTATTTTGCTCCCCCGAAAATAGCAGTATGAAGTCCAAATGTTAATTTGACATTGTGTGTGTGTGTGTGTGTGTGTGCGTGTGTGTGTGTGTGTGTGTGGAGAGCTAGGGAGTAATGATCTTAAATATAACGACAGTAATCTGATTGATTTGCAGTTGAAGGGATTTCAGTAATCTGGCTACAGGATGGGACTACTATAATTGATCAATAAATGGTAATTGTCCTCATAATTAAGATTACGGGTACCATTAGAAGAAACGGATCGTTGTTGCGTTGATCAGAACCACGTTTGAAAGATAAGGAAGAAAATTTATTTTCATATTCCACAGGAAAAGAAGCGAAACAGAGACTGAGAGTTTTCAGGTCACTGCGTTGGACAAGTCCAGCAGAGGTAGTAGATATATTTGTAAAGAAGTACATTTTGTAAACTGTGTATATATGTATGTATTGTGTGTATTATGTGTGTATGCAGGTGTGTGTGTGTGTGTGTGTGTGTGTGGGAGAGAGTCTGAGAGAATCTGTAGTTTGATACTAACTTGTTAGTAGTGTTTAGCCAAAGATATGGTGTAACTTTGGTTTGTGACAATCGCGAACAAATGTACAATCTGAAAAAGACGTTTTACAATCATGATCTGCTTTTATTTCATGTTTTATTCACCGGGGGGGCAGATCGCTGCTCGCCCACATCCTGCTCTGTTCATTCATTCACCTGTTCATGTAAAGTCTCTTGTTACCATGAACCAGCCGGCTGTAATCTAGCATGCATACTGTTCCTGACCGGCACACCTCGAGCACCTCAAGGCTTCATCGAGGCTTCACAAGTGCTGAAGCGCCGGTTCCATCCCCGTCCGTCTTCCACAGATGGGAATTTTAGTTTAGTGTCATTTTTTTTGGAGGCAGAAATCTTTTTTTGTTTACCTGTTACCTCAGTTCTGTGGCATAAAGTAAACTACAGCCCTTTACAGTCTTAGAGGCTGAGCTGAGCCTCGAGTCACACCTGTGCTGACCCAGGCCTGGCTGATGAACCCCGTGTGAACCGTCCAGTGGTTCAGGCCCTATGGGTAGCATTTCCTGTTAGCTTAGCATAAAGACTTGACGTCTATGGGAGTCGTTAGCCTGGCTCTGTCAACGTGAAAAAATAAACCTTGCAGCAACTTGGAAGCTGTCTTATTGGCACAGTGGATCAGTAGGCGCGTCCTCGTGGACCGCGGATCTTAATCCTGATTTTTTGCGGATATCCCCCCCAAAATCGGGGGGGTTCGGGTTATCCCGGGGCTCAGGGTCGGGTTGTCACTGAGTCGCTGCCCCCAACTTGTACCGCTGCACAAAATCTGAAACTGTGATTGGCTCATATTGTGACTTACACTGACCGTGCCGCCAGCTTTAGCATTTCAGATTGTAATCTACTGGATTACCGTCTCCTCGTATTACAGAAACGTCTCTGGTTTAACCTCAGTGGGTGGAGCCAAAGATCCACCGTTGGCCCCTCCTCCCGCGCTCAGCTAACCGCCGGGAGGTGGTTTTTTTTCCGCATCTGTGATTTCCATAGCTTCCTATTGGACGTGGAGCTGTCAATGTGGCACGGCGCCGTGCTGTGATTGGCTGGGAGCTTCACACCTGCTGCCCAAAGGCCGACGCCCAGAAGAGTCCTGAGGGCAGAGGGCAGGGTTTCTGCAGACACACACACACCAACACACACACACACACACACACACACACACACTGCTAGTGGCTCACATGTCATGATGGAGAGGATCTGATTTGCAGGAAAATCCTACTCATTCTTTCAATAGATTTTTTTTTTTTGGTTTTTTTTTGGCATTTCTTCTTTACTTGACAGCCACAAACGGCCTGACGGTCGGATTCAAACCCACGACGCTGCGATCAGGCCTCAACAAAGCGGTACACACTCCCATCCAGCGGGCCTCCGTGGCGCCCCAGATCCTACACCTTTAAATCACAATTTACACAACGAAGTCAGTCAGAATCATAACGAGCTGAACACGGTGACTCGGTGTGACCGGAGAGCGTTCATAACACCAGCGGCTCTTAAGAAGCTCTTTCCTTTTTCACCGGCCTTCAGTCTAATAGTATTTAACTAGTTTTTGGCTCCACCCACTGAGGTTCACCTCAACCAACGAGATTTCTACTACAATTATAATCACCTCTGCTTGTTAAAGGGGAAAATTGTGTTTTAATGAACTACTGATCAAACGTTAAAGCAGAGACAGCGTGGTGTACAGGTGCACAGTGTCGTCGCCATGGTGAATTCTGTTGATATGTCCTCGTCATGGCGATAAGACGGAGACGGAGTGCTGCTCAGATCGCTTTCAAGGCTTTTAAATTTCACTTTCCGGCTCCTCTCCCAGCGGAGCTTCACCCCCCAAACATCCTCCACCCTCATCTTCACCACCGAGCCACAAAACCAAACAAAGCAGTGATATTTTACATCATGATGATTGTTGTTCCGGCTGTTGGCTCGGTAATGCATTACCTCTTCAGCACGTTGTGTCTGAGCGGAGCGGCAAAACCAAACTCCCTGGATGTTGCATCAGAAGTCGTTTCGCCTCGTGCAGCTTCCAGGAGCCGCCGTGCGATGGGAGGAGGTTTGACACGCCGCGCCGCGCCGCACCGCGAGCTGCCGGCTGCGACGAGCCCGCTCGCCAAAAATAAATGACATCAGCGAGCGGCAGATGGAGGAAGCTAAAGGTCCCCGATGCTGTCATGTTTTGGGCCTTTCTCTCCTTTTTCCTCTGTCGCTGCACAGTCTGGAGAGAGGCAGGCAGGAGGAGGAGGAGGAGGAGGAGGAGGAAGGGAGCGCTGAGTGGGAGAGAGTGACGTGTGATGTCAACTCTGTCAAAACGAAAACCACCAAATGACATTTTCGAGTCGGAGGATTTTTAAGACGCTGTGTTTTTCTGGGGGGATTTTCCCAGGAAATCCAGACGTCGAAGGCGTGCGAGGCGTTGTTAAGGTTTAGGATGTGTGTCACCGTGCAGCTGTCGTGAACTTTGATCAACATCTGCAAAAAAGAAAAAAAAAGAAAAAAGGAACTGAGTTGCAGGTTTTCTGACAGACGGACAGAGTTGGGACGTGGTCGTCTGCCCCGGCAGCCATGTTGGCTCCACGGCCCTGCTTCCTGGCTGTTGCTATAGTAACCGGTGTTTCCATGGCAGCCGAGCTCTCAGGTCTCGGCCGTGTCGCCATGGTGACGCTATGGAGGACACCAGCTCTGGCTCTGCAGCCCACACTTGTTGGTTGCAGGGAGGCGAGACGGCGGGCTCGGCGTCTGTGTTGCCAGCGTGTGCAGGTCGACGTCCGAGCCGCCGCCGCCGCCGCCGCCTCACAGCCGGCAGCCGCCGAGGACGAGGCCAGTAGAAAACCATAAATCTATTTTAGAGTTTATTTTCATGCTGTAATAAAACACTGAACCTCAGACGGGCTCCTGTCGTTCCTCCAGAGGACAAACCAGGAGAACCAGCAGCGTGTTCCCAAAACACCAGTCTGCACCATCACACCACGACATGTGCCAGACCACAGTGCCCTCTGCTGGTGGCCCTGCAGCATTACCACTGTTTATCTTGTCTGAAAGATTGAAAGGAACAGTTCACCCAAATACAAAGCATATATATACATATATCTGTTCCCCCACTCTGCATCCAGACAGCGAGGCTTCTTCTTCTCCTTTCTTTTTTTATGGTGTTTGGCCTCAAGCTTTATGACACTTAGACATATTAACAGTATTTTATTCTTTTATTATTATTATTACAGGGGTGTGACACTTCAATAAACCCACAGTTTGGTTTGTACTGTGGTTTTTGGGTCTCGGTTTCTGTTTGTTTTGTACATCAGAGAGAAAAAAATACCATTTCTACTGTTCTCTGTATTTTGTCTTATTAGCACAAATAACTTTTTTTCACTCAGAGATTTGGGATAACAATATGAAACTAAGTAATCTTCAATATTTCAAAGGAGAAAGTGCTATTTTGACTATTTTTTATAAAAAGTCTCAGTATTTATACTCCTGTATAATTTAATTGATAATCAATATTTACAAAAGGACATACTCCAATCGACGAGGATAAGTAAAAAAAACTAATCACAAAACAAAGTTAATCAATAGAGCAGTTTATACTTTTATAAAGCTGTTTTTCTCATGAGCTTCTCATGTCTTTTTTTCTCCTACACAGCTTCTGTTTCTAATACTATTCAAACATCTCCAATTTAATAAAAACAGCTTCAAAAGTTTTACATCTCAAAATAATTGCATTTAACTAAGTGTATAAATGAACTGCCAGAGGGTAAAACCAAAATAAATGCATCATATTTTCATCCTCCTCATTATAAAATCTACACTCTGGTGCACATTTCGAATATTAAACAAAAACAGGTTGTTCTTCTGGTGGAGTTTTCTGTTTTCTACTTCCTGGGAACTATTTCCTGCCAAAGAACACAAGCTGGCCGTGTCCATCCGCCTCTGATTTGCACTTTTCACTTTGAAGTGCCTCATGTTTGAATTTTTCTGCACAAATAAAGTTTCCCTTGCCTCGTGTCCGGCAGATGAGCTCAGGTTGAGCCCCCGAGGCCGCGGCTCCCGGGTTTGGACGGAGCTGCTGCCGCCGGACGGTTTGGACCAAACTGTGCCCGTCCAGCTCCGCCCAATCAGGACGGAGGACTGGAAACTTTGCCAAATCACACAGAAACAGGCAGACCGACCACGCAGGGAGGAAGTGAGAAAATAGACTGTTTTGTACTTTGGGTGAACTGATCCTCTGAAATAATAATAATAATAATAATAATAATAATAATGAAAAGATGATGCTGGTGAAAACGTCATGTAGCTGTGTATCAGCTGTGTGTTTCCTGAAATGCGTCTCAGCTGCTGTGAGGTCGTGTTTTTCCACTGAGGGTCGAACCAGGTGAAAACTGAGGGAGACGGGATCTGACGTTTCTAGAGTTTATTCCATAAAATATACATGGAAATATATTTTAATACAAACACTCAAAAATTCTGGGATTGTAAAGTCATAAATTTATGGGAGAAATAACTTGTTTTTTTGTTTATTTAAGTCAAATCAAGAGAATTTTTATTTGTACAGCCCTTTATCACAAATTACAAATTTGATCAATCAAGTGGCTTTAAAGCAACACAACATCCTCTGTCCTTAGTCAAGGAACTACCCCCCCCCTCCCACCCCCCCCCCCCCCAAAAAAAAGCTTTTTTCTTGTAAAATTGGGAGTTTATAATCTCTGAATTCTCATGTTTTTTTTCTCATAATTTCATGACTTTAATCCAACAGGGTGAAAAATGAGGGAGACGAGGTCTGAAGTTTCTAGAGTTTATTCCATTAAAATGTACTTGGAGACACAGCTGAGTATATGTGTGTGTGTGTGTGTGTGTGTGTGTGTGTGTGTGTGTGTGTGAGGCGGCGCTGGGACAGTTTGCTGAGGCGGGACGAGCCGCTGCGCCTCCACGTGCTCCGGCAGAGAGGAGCTCAACCTTTAAACTCGTGGAGGTTTAATCTGAAAACACCACGGCACCCCGAGGTCACATGGTACAAGAAAATAATCCCTTTATAAATCGCCTCAGGTACGTAAAGCAGCTCGCCTGGCGTCTTCACCATAGTTACAGCCGCTGAGGCTCATGGGTACTGTAGTATTTAGTAAAAAAAAAAAAAAAACTAAAAAACTAAAAAACAGAAAACTGTGATTTCTCAGAAACAAAGTGGAAACGTTTAGAGGCCATGGCCAATGTGAGGATTTTATGCACTGAATATATTTATTTTCCCTTTTTCAGTTTATTATAAAAAAATTTTTTATATATAATTGTGAATGACTGTAAAGCCTTTTGGCTGCAGATTTCCCCCGACCTTGTTTGTGTCTTTGTGTTACTGTCAATCCTCTACGACAACAAATCAGGGCCGCATGTGGGGGAATAAAACTACAGAGCCGAGGGGAGAGGGGGAATATTCTGAGAAAAAAAAGAGGATATTCTCTGAGATTTAAGTGGTAAAATTATGAGAATAAATTCACAAATTTATGGGAAGAAATCTCAAAATTCTGAAAATATAAAGCTACAAATTTATGCAAAAAAACTCAGAAATTTTTTTTTCTTTCTTTTTTTTTTTTTGGTCTAGGAGCCACAAGGCTTCGCTTTGCTGACTCTGGTTCTTTGTTCTTGGTTCCTTGAATGAAAAAAAAGCATTTTTCCAAGGTTTTTTTCTCATAAAGTTTTGACTACATAATCTCAGAGTTTTCACGTTTTTTCTCAGAATATTACAACATTTCCCTGTTATTATGGCCCTGATACAATACAGCTGTTTGGAGAAAAGACAAAAATTCCTGAATCCTAAAGCTCTTTCCTTACAGATACGTAGTCTGAGGATATGATTTGTGAATCTCAAGTTTCTGATCTGTACATGGATTTATTATTTTTTTCTACCATGTGACCCGATGGGGAGTTATGCACAACCAAATCCTTACATAGTTTATCATTTAGGATGAAGGGTGAGAAGTGGGTCAAAGGTCAGCCGGGTGCCGGTGGAAACGCAGCCGCCCATCAGGGGCTCCTCTGACGACACACAAACAAACAAACACACAAACAAACAAACAAACACAAAGAACTGGTACGCTCTGTAACGCTCACATTTTCAAAGTACAAGATCCAGATGTTGCGTCACACCTGGGATCTGAACACACATTCCCACGCTCGGTTTCACAACAGAGTTCCTGTGCAGCGACTCGGCCGAAACAGAAACTGTGATGCAACTGATCCTGCTGCCGTTCATCCAGCCCCGCGGAGTAAAAACAAAAAAAACAAAACAAAACACACTTTAACCTTGCACAAGCCAGCTCTTTTTGAAATGATAAGTAAAAGCAGGGTTCAAAAAGGTTTTCAAAAACTTGCTCAATCTGTAAGAAACCATGTAAACCAACTAAAAAAAAAGAAAAAAAAAAAGAAAGGAAAATCACTTCAAATCTCAGCTACAATATTTTGACAAAAGTGCAGATCTCTGTAAGGAAACAGGCACTTGGAGAGACAGATCTAAAAAACTTGGTGGAGTGTTCAGTTTTCTTTCATTATGCAGAATAATGCATAATTACTTAAGTATTAATAACGTAATAATTTTAAAGATAATGCTCTGTGACTGTAGGAGTGAGGCGTAACATGAAGCCATCAGACTAACATGTTTATCGAGTCGCCATACGTTTAACTCAATCTATTTCAATTCTGTAGCAGCAAAAATGCATCTCGTGACAGAGAAGAACGACTGACCACAGGCTGGCTTAGTAACAGCGTCCAAAACGTCTCCCTCACCCGGCAGCAGGAGGAAACCTCCAGCTCTGCAGGTGTGAAAAACAAACAGCCTTCCTCTGAGCGGCTGCATTATCCAGCCTGAAGGAGACAGACTGAGACGTGAAGCTGAAGCTGAACTGAAAGGACGTCCGGCTCTCTCTTCCCTATTTCATAACAGTTAAGTGTCAAAAATCCAAACTAAAGTGACTGCATATGATTTTAAAATCACTGTGAAAAAGCACCAGGGGGCGCTCCGGTCAGCGAAGCGTCAGGATGCAGAGAAACGAGCGAGGAAGTGACATCATCAGCGTATTAGCTACAGTTTCCTGCGGTGTGTTAAGGCGTATTGTAGTAAGGTTTAGTATAATGCATGTATTGCTTATAGTTGTGCATAATAATATTGCATGCGTTGTGCTTGCACCTGGGCTGTGTTTGTGCTGCGTTCACGTCACGTCAGACATCTCACCGCTGCAACCTGGAGGTGTTCACGCCCACATCCAAAATCATTTTTACATAAAGGAACAGTCCGAAGTTTTGGGTAAAATCCCAGCTGTCTCATTCACACAGTGGATCATGGGGATCTGAAAACGGAGCTGCTGTAAGGTTTATTTTGTCACTTCCACAGAGCCAGGCTAACAGCTCCCATAGACTTCAAGTCTTTATGCTAAGCTAACAGAAAATGCTACCCAGAGGAACTGAACCACTGGACGTACAGAGGAGGAAACAGTATGGTCTCAGACTGAGGATCCTGGGAAAAGGGGATTTTGCCCAAAATGTTGGAATATTCCTTTAAAATGAACCATAAACAAACTTCTGCATATATTGCTCACTGTTGATAAGTAAAATTGCTTGTATTAAACTGAATATAATTAGATTATAGACCTTTTCAACATGAACAGTAAACACAGGTGAGGCTAATTATGGCTAAGTGCCATTCAGGTGTGTGGAGCCGGACCCTGAGCCAATTAATCACGAGCAAATTATTTGATTACAGTGCTCATAATCAATCATACTGTTCATTTATTGAGTATAAACACCAAGTGCTATCAGGAAGATGCTGAGACTCTGGATTTATTTTTCACAAACCACCGCCGGTCTGCAGCGTGTGTTTCCGGTGAGTCTGTCATGACCTGAAGGCAGCAGCGGTGTGTGTGTACCTGTAGGTGTGTACCTGTAGGTGTGTAGAGCTGCAACAGTTACGAATAATCGATTAGTTGCCAACTATTACATTGATGATAACTGATTAATCGTTTGGAGGCAGAAAATTTCCAAATTCCAGCTTCTCAGACATGAATATTTTCTGGTTTCGTCAGTCCTCTATGAGAGTAAACTGAATGTCTTTGGGTTGTGGACAAAAAGACATTTGATTTGATATTTCATCTGCATTTTTTTCACCGTTTTCTGACATTTTATAGTCCAAACAATTAATCAATCATGAAAATAATCATTAGCTGCAGCTCTACAGATGTGCATAGACTTTCTTTTTTCTTGCTTTGTTGTTTTCCCTGATATTTTTTTGAAGATTACTCTGCACATCTCTGAAACGTCCAAACGGATCTCATCCCTTATCGGTGACTCGTTTCACTGCTGATCATCTCTCGTCTTTCCATTTTCATCCCTCATCCACACAAACTATTCTAGATTATCTAACTGCAAAAAAAAAAAAAAAAAAAAAAAAAAAACCTCATGTCTCCATAGTAACCACATCCTCAGAAACATTAATACATTATCATGTGTATCACCATGACAAGCAGCATTCTCCACCTTAAAAATAGCTCACCTACTGACAGCTGAATATAAATGCTTTCTGCTAAAATATGAAGTTAAAATGTTCTCAGCAAATATCAAATAACAAGTCACAAATAACAAACACATGAAAGTCTCTGTGACCGCGTGTGGAGTCAGTCGGCTTTGAGTTTAGTCTGATTTGTGTCCGTCGATTTAAGTGCAATTCCTACTTTTCACCAGCAGAGGTCACTAAATGTAACATGACTAAATGTAACATCACTAAATGTAACAAAATGTCCCTTTCAAGAAATAATAACTGTGGAATATCGGTGCACTGAAAATATTCACTTATTGTGATTTGAATGCCACGTGTGCTTGAAAATAGCTCAGATGATGTAAAATACAAAAAGTGCAGTTAAATATTGTTTTCCCTTAAATAAAACAGGATGGGTGCCCAGGTGACGTTACGATTCACGACACCTGGGCACCGAATTCATTGATATCACGATTCTGTCAGTATTATAATCTGATGTTATGCTTTCTTGTAATTTCTAATTTTTTAAAATCCTTGTGAAACACGTCACAACCCAGCCTCACAGATCTCACACTTAAATATATTCGTTTAATATTTATAAAAATAACTTTCTTGTAATTAATAAAAAAAAAAAAAAATCAATGATTTCCAGTAAGTAATTTCTCGCTATTTCTCAGTACTTTCTGGCAAATTTGCTCTTCATCTTGTTAAAAAAAAAAAAAACTACCAAAATAGCAAGAAATTACCCAAAAATGAGCAAGAAATAAGTAGAAAGTTACAAGAAAATTCACCAGAAAATGAAGAAAAAAATGAGTGAAAGCGTGTAAAAATTGAAAAATTTATATTTAAAAATTACAAGAAAATTATAGTTATAACTATTTAAATTATATATTTGACCATCAGATCAGTGAGGCTCCACTCAGCCAAGTATTTAAAAAAAAATAATCCAAAATTACCACAAAGCATAACATTGAGTCTCACTACTTTCAGGAAAAAATTATAATAATTAGAATTTGGAACAGATTTTTTTCTTCCTATCCCTAAAATCAAACTAATCATGATCATGAAATAAAGCAAAATTATTCTAGGTTAATATTTTCTGAAATTTGTGTACCACTGTGCTGGATAAGGCTTTTAGATTGTGGACTACATTACCCAGAAGGCTTTGATGCATTGTGATTGTACTCTGCAGTGTGTGTGTGTGTGTGTGTGTGTGTGTGTGTTCTACCCCTCCCCCTCACTCTCCTGCAGGTTGTGTTTGACCAGATACTCTCTGATGGTTGGCTGATTGTCTAGCCCCGCCCACTGCTCCTCCAGCTGCTGCAGAAGCTCCTCCCACTGACGCTTGTCTCGTCCCGTCTGCCACGACAGCCGGACCATCGCCCGTAGCAACGGCACCATGAGTGGGTGGGGCTTATCGAGGCGCTTCCGCGGTATGTCCTGGTTATCTCCGGGTGGGAGGGGCTTGTCCTCTGTCTTATTGTCAGTCATGTTTAAGTAAGTGGGCGGGGTCAGAACGCAGAGGGCGTGTTCACAGTGTTCCTGAGCCTCCTCCAGCTGCTCCACCTCCTGGAAACAGCTCGACAGCGCCACCAGGGTGTAGAACCAATGGGAGGAGGCCGGAGGCGGGGCCTGGGGCTGGTCGCTGTGCTGATTGGTCCAGCCCAGTTTGTGCTGCAGCCTCTTGCCGTTGAGCAGTGGACCCAACGCCTCCTGGTACCTGGCAACCCTGAGGGAAACACCACAAAGCAACCCTGAAACTCCGCCCACTTTACCCAGCGTGCCTGTACTGGTTAGATCCGTCTTAAAACTCAGTAAATTTTCCTTCAGTCCATTTCTGCCTGAGTTTTGTCCTTCACTGCATTTTAAATCACTGACAGACTGTGGAACCTTTCACAATAAAAGCTCGGTCGGCAAAGATGAGAGGAGGAACCTGCTTCTGCTTTGTTGGTTCTATTTTTTGTCATTTTCAAATTTCACAATACCGCTGTTTTGCATATAACTAGCAGCGGTTTGCTGGTCGCTTTGAGTGTTAAAAAAAGAAAAGAAAAAAAAAAAAAACAGACCAAGTGGAAATGGCTGCTGCATATAAACAATATCACTGCAACTAAGAGATTCACTGAAGAAAGTAATGTTTGTCATGGTTAGATTACTGTCATGGGACGGGACTTCCTGGTTGTGTGAACAGAGCTGTGGTTTGCGTAGCAGGCAGGGGAAGTGGGCGGGGCTTATTTGCATACCGAAAAGATCCGCGCATTTTTAATGAGGGCAAGATTTAGTTTTACACTTCAGGCACAAAAGGATGTTTTTTCATGGAAAAACCTTCTGGATATGTAATACAGTTGTCCCTCGCTATAACGCGGTTCACCTTTCGCGGCCTCGCAGTTCTGCTGATTTTTTTGTGTGCAATTTTGCATGCTTTTTTTTTTTACTGGACTTATTTTTCTATGAAGGTTTGAACTTTGAGAGTTTAAACAAGAGAGAAAAGTGAGAAAATGTTCATGCCTGTCTGAGAAAAGTGTAAAAGTGTGTAGTGAGGGGTTTTACAGCCTTAAAACATCTAGAATAATTGTAAAAAAATAAAGCTGACTACTTTGCGAATTTCGCCTATTGCAGGTTATTTTTAGAACGTAAGTCCCGCGATTAACGAGGGACCACTGTATTGATGAACCACGATTATTTTAGGGGCTTAATTAATAATTAGAGGGGGACTTTTCCATGATTTTCCACGGACATGTGCTTTATGTCAGCTGTTGTTCACAGACGGGCCTCTCAGAATGACTCAAAACAGAAAAATAGCTCAAAATTTTTGGTGAAACTGATATCTCAAATTACTTGTTGTCAATACATTGCATGCATTGTCCAGCATATTCACATGTTAAAAAAAAAAAAAAAGTGACTTGTTAACAACATGCAAATAAAGTGCTGGTTTGATGTATTTTTGGCCGTCTGCACACATAAACCTGCAGTGTGCTGAAACAGAGCAACAGCGGCTGAAAATGTGCACCGTGTTGAGGAAAACACCAAACTTTAAAATTATCCAGGATCTCACAGATATTTCCAGGACTTTTTAATTAGTTTTCAAATTTTCAAGGTGTTTTCCATGACTTCTCTGATTTTCAGGATGCATGAGAAGCCCTCAGTGATATAAATATGTTAAATAATGATACCGTCATTATGTTCAAATGCTGCTGAACTGACACGTGTGAGTCACCTGATGAGCAGCTGTCCTGTCTGCAGGTCAGGCAGGTAGAAGAAGTGTCGGACACACAGCGCCCCCCGCAGGCCGGGCAAGGCACACAGGTGAGACAGGTACTGCTCAAACGCCCGGCTCCGCTTGGCGATCGTCTCCGCCGTGAAGTTCCTCCGCAGCTTCTTTCCTGGCAACAGTAAGAACAGGAAGCGGCCAGCAGTTCGGCCCAGAGATGGACATTATTATCATTATTATCATTATTATTATTATTATTATTACCAGTCACAGAAAATGAGATTCAAAGACACGATCAAGACTTTCCCGGGTGTACCTTTAATAAAAACAAAACCAAACAAAAACTAATGCCTGTGTTCAATGTGAAGATGTGTCGACCTACGTGGGAAGCAGACGCGCTCCATCTGGTCTCCGTGGTTACGGCGCAGCGTGGCGTGGAGCCGCTGGAAGTCGGAGTATCGGCGGGTGATGACGGCCGGGGTTTTATCGCTCCCACCGGACTGGATCACGTGGATCGTGTACAGCTGAGAGACACACAACCAGCAGCCAGTACATATCATACATCCTAATATATCATCATGTTTTATTAATCCCTTTGGCAGTATTGATAATACACCCCCACCAGGGACGGGCAATATATTGATATTGTATCAATATCGATTGGAGACTAGATATCATGGGATTTTGGGTATTGTAATACTGTGATGTGGCATAAATGTTACCTTTTCCTGAATTTAAAAGCTGCATTACAGTAAAATGATGTCATGTAATTTTCTGAACTAATCAGACTGCTCCTATTATTTGCCTTTACGCACACTCCCAGTGCGCAAGTGGTCATGTGATATGCGCTTTCAGGCGTGTTTGGGTGGATGGAGATTATTTTTTTTATATGCTTGTGTGGACGCAGATTGTTTTAGGTTTAAAATAGCATTTTACATCAGAGACACATCGGTGTGGCTGAGCCTGAGTCAGTCAGGGAGTCGGCACAGAATAACAGCAGATAACCTGGAGTTTTTTTTCCTCCGCTTGTGTTAAACATCACAGGAGAAAAAACATCATCCATCCTTTGGTTTGAAATGAAGGTGTGTTATTTTTCTCTGTGTCTCTCTGTTGGTACAGAATTATTTGATTTTTGTAGCCATTCTTCAAGTCAAAGCACTCATGTGGCTGAAGGCAAGCTAAACTCTCTGGTGCAGATAACTGAGTCTCTGTGTTGCTTGGCAACCGCATCCCGACGCTGTAATCTGTTCCCAGCTGAGTGTTTCACCAGGGTCTATTTAACTCACAACCCCTCAGTCTTAATGTCAGCTTTGTTGGCTGATATAATCAACATTTCTGAAGGCCGATCAGCCTCCTAGCAGCGGGTGTTCAGCTCGCCCTTAGCAACCTGTTAGCAACCAACTTTTATGACTTAAAAAAAAAAAAAAAAAAAAAAAGCTTGAGAACAGACAAACCTGTTCCATATCAGCACCATGTTTTCAAACTGTTTGAGAGAATTACATTATTTTGACAAAAATGCTCAGAGTATTTTATTTATTTATTTATCTCACTGTCCAACTGATCACTCAAACAGGTTAATTCACTAAATTAGTTGATTCAAAGTATTAATTCTGGTTCACTCCCCAACTTAAGTCCTACCTATACGTAGGATAATTATAATTATAGGGATTGTATTCAATATTTGGAGGAAAATCCTTTGCAGTCTCTGCCTGAAGTCTGGAGCCCATGGACAACATGACCAAACTCTGAGTTTCCTCCCTTGAGCTGCTCTGAAGCCTTTACTGCAGCTCCTCCAGCTGCTGCTGCTCTGTGGGTCTTTCTGCCTTCAGTTTGGTCTCCAGCAGGTGAGAAGCAGCTCAGCTGGTTCAGGTCTGAGGACTGACTTGGCCATTGAAGAATATTCCACCTCTTTGCTCTCAGCAACTCCTGGGTTTCCTTCTCAGTGTGTTTTTTGGATCACTGTCCATCTGCACTGTGAAGCTCTGTCCTGTCAGTTTAGTGGCATGTGTCTGAATCTGAGCAGACAGTAGAGCCCTAAAAACATCAGAGTTCATCCTGCTGCTTCCATCAGGAGTCACATCATCAACAAATACCAGTGACTCAGTTCCACTGGCAGCCATACCTGCCCATGCCATAACACTGCCTCCTCCATGCTGGACAGATGATGTGCTCTGCTTTGGGTCCTCAGCTGCTCCTTTCATTCTCCTCATTTTTCTCCTCCCATCATTTTGGTACAAGTTCATCTTCAATTCATCTGTCCAGAGAACCTTGTTCCAGAATCAGCCAGGCTTTTTTAGATTTTTTTTTTTTTTTTTTGTAAAGTCTAATCTGGCCTTACTGGTCTTGAGTGACACCAGTGGTTTGCGCCTCGCTGTAAACCTTCTGTATTTATTTTCTCACAAACGTCTCTTGACTGTAGATGTGGACAGTGATGCTCCTGCCTCCTCCACAGTGTTTTTGACTCCCATAGACTTTGTGAACAGGTTTTTCTTCACCAGGGAAAACATTCTTCAGTCATCCTCTTTAGATGTCTGCTGTGGTCTTCCAGGCCTTTTGGTGTTGCTGAGCTCACCAGTGCCTTCCTTCTTTTTCAGGATTTACCAAACTGTTGATTTGGCTGCTCCTAAAGTTGTTGCTATCTGTCTAATAAGATTTTTTTTTTTGCTTTTGGAGCCTAATTTGGAGCCTCCTGCACCTACACGTCTCTAGATCGCATGTTGAGGAATTATGAATATTGTGTCACTGTCCAAATACTTCTGGAGCTGACTCTATTTTAGTGTTTAACAATGAGCCCTGACTATTTTAATCTGCTCACCTTTCTTTTCACTTTAGCTCTCTGTGTCTCCTCTCACTACCAGGGGCCTGGACCATAAAGCTGGGTTAACATACCCGGGGTTTCTCTTAGTTATCTGGCTTCACTTAACCAGCCATCCGCAATCCAGATTTTCAGTACCATAAAGCCGGTTATCAACTCGCTAATTCAACCCAGGCTTTTCCAATCTAGATTTGTGCACGCTCACATAAAAAGGGCGGTGTTTGCTGCATACGACCAATAGCAGACAAGGAAAAATCCACCCGAGCCGCATACTTTACGACGGAGGAGCAGACAATAATCTGAAATAAATACGAGGAATATAAATCCATCATCCAGGCAAAAAAGTTGCAGCTGCCAAGAGCCACAAGGAATGCTGGGAAAAAAATTGCCGACTGTGTCAATGCGTAAATTAGTGGGATTATAATCTGACTTCCCCACCATGACGGCACGAGTAGATCTGACTACAGTAACGTGTGTGTTCAGTAAATGAATGTGTCTCCCACTCAGCCGTACACTCCTGCAGAGGAACTGGCCCTCTCTCACAGTGAGGGGCGACCCTCGCTGGGCCGCTGCCCTCAGTTTGAGTTTCATCAGAATCGTCACTTTGATTCAACTGGTTTTGATATTTCATTTTATAAAGCATCTGACGCCTCATGTTTATTCTGCTGGTTAAAATATTATTTCACTGTCACTTAAAGACAGTAAAACATTTAGCATCAACTCTCATGTGGACTTTTCAGGGCAGACCGCCTAAATACTAAATATGAGCAAACTAATGGAAATCTAAAGGAGCCCAGAGGCTGGCGTGTATTTTATCAGA
Source organism: Myripristis murdjan (assembly GCF_902150065.1). Classification (NCBI taxonomy): domain Eukaryota; kingdom Metazoa; phylum Chordata; class Actinopteri; order Holocentriformes; family Holocentridae; genus Myripristis; species Myripristis murdjan. Next base: position 3,566,679 of record NC_043986.1, read on the forward strand.
CTTTTATTTAACCCTCTGAATTAAATTCTCCTCATTTATTTTCAAAAATATTTTTAAAAATCATTACATCAGTCTACAAGATCAAATTTTGGTTGGACAGTGTAGAGTCATGAGTAAAAAAAAAAAAACAAACAAACAAAAAAAAAAACAAGAAGTATTCCTTTTTCTTCTCTTCAAACTTGAAAAAATGTGAGAGAAAAACAAAAAGAATTAAAATAACAAGTCTAAGTAAAATGTATTAATTTTATAAAAGAAGAAGAAGAAATGGAAAAAAATACTCAGCCTAACCTAGCTTTTCTACCTGCTGAGCTCTTATCCTGAACTTAACCTGCTCCGGAGCAGGTTAGGTGTTCAGCATACGTTACCACGGCAACGTACACCGATAAAAAGTAAGCCACCTTCATGGTACAGAAAAGCCAGGGTTAACCCTGAAATTAGCTCGCTAAGCCCAAATCCAGCTTTATGGTACAGGCCTCAGGTCTCTTTCACACTCTCTCTCTCTCTCTCTCTCACACACACACACACACACACACACAAATACACACACACACTCTCACTCTCTCTCTCCCAGTAGTGTGTTTTGTAACCTCACCCCAGAAAATGCAATGCATATCTTGGATATTTGTCACCTGCGGTTCCATTTTCACAACAGCCCATTTGGTCTGAGTGGAAGCGGCTTGTGTTAATGAGGTTTCAAAACCGACATGGTGTAAGAGTGTGTGTGTGTGTGTGTGTGTGTGTGTGTGTGCAAGTGCCAGTTGCGTGGTGACAGTGTTGTTGATGTGGGGGGTGCAGGGATGTGAAACTGCGGCGGTAGAAAATAAACAGTGGCAGCCCGCCCAAGTTCAACACATTACTGGGAACGCCTGCACCTTCTCCTGCTGGAGGGGAAGTGAAACCCTTTCTATTGTTGCTCCGCTCACATCTAAAGGAAAAAACTCCCCTCTGATCCTCCTCCTCCTCCTCCTCCTGATCTGTGATGTTTGATGCCTTCATCGTATTTAGTGATGACGCCTCTTTGAGTGCGTGCTTTCCCTCAGCCGGCCTGCGTGAACTGCTGTTGCTTTCAAACAGAGGTGAGATTCTCAGCAAATAAACAGAGCCAGCGATCAAACCAGTTTGTGATCGAGGTCACACCCATCACTGAAAACACAACATTTCTCCCTGCATGCTTGCTGAATGTCGGCTCCATGAAGAGGGTGTGGCTATCTGATTGTGAGCGACTGACACCAAAAGCTGATGTTTACCGCTGATGTTTTAGATAAACGATAAACTACCGAGCGAGGACAGGAATGTAAAGTGCTAAAGTGTCAAAGTGAAGTGTTTTCGGGTGGATTATTCCTTTAAAGGTGCATGTTTGTGCAGTCAGGCGACGCCCTCGTCCACAGCGAATCAGATGTTTCACTCACAACGTATTTGGAGGAGCCGTCCTGCACCACGCTGGCGTCCGTCACCTCAAACAGCAAGCTGTCCGTCTGCGCTCTGCAGGAGGGGGCGTGGCCTCCGCCGCCCCGCAGGCTCCTCCAGCTCTCCTGCAGCTGCCGGGTCAGCAGGGAGGCGGGGCCGATGGGAGACACACCCACCGGACTGGTGTCTAGACAGGGCAGGACAGGTGCACAGGTTGAGAGACAGGTAACTTCACACGCCCAGCGGCTGAGACGGACGCGCATTTTTGTAAGAATTATACAAAAGCAGGTTTCAGCTTTTCAGACATTTCTGTATTAAAGTGTTTTTAAACAAAAGACCATGTTGGTTTTATTCTGTTACTACAGGGTGTCTGCAGGTTTTAACAAGTGCAATTTTAGACTTTTTTAGACCTTTTTTAGACCATCCTGTGTAAAATTTAAGACCTTCACGAAGTATTAAAACTAAGAAAAAACAGATCCAGATTGCATTCAAATGACAACATTTATTGTCATTTAAACAAACACAGATGCAAGAAACTACAGCACGCAACATTTTCAGTTTTTTTTTTTTTTTTCAAAATAATGCCTTCAAATGAAACTACTTCAAACGCTGAACATTGAAACAAACCACATTTATACACATTTTACATCTTCAGATGGGGAGAACGAGAGAGAGCCCGAGAGCGATTGTGTGTGGGCGTGTGCTCTGCACTTTTGGTAGCAATTTCGGCGATCTTTTGTACAACGTGCAAAACGCCTCGGTGTTTTGCACGTTTTGCATCTGGAACACGTTTGAGCCAGTCAGCAAAATCCTGACGTTCGAGCCAGATATTACTGAATCTGCATTTGCCCATTTCTCGTGTTTTGTCCGGTTTTGTCCTGCTGCCATTCCATTTTGTCCGGTTTTGTCGGTTTTATTGTGCATTCCGCTAACAGTGAGTTCCGCCAGCAGAACTACAAGGACCATAAGCCACCGGAACAAAAAAAAAAAAAAAAAAACTGAACGGCGTGGGTAATGGACGCGAAATGGACATAAAGATAATTATTTTTACATTTATCCTACATCGATATTTTGCACTATAACCTAGGTCTTAAATTACCCAAATGAGAATTTAGACTTACGGTGCAAAATATCTCTGTATTTTAGGCTTTTTTAGGCCTAAAATTGAAAATGTCTATTTTTAGACTTTTTTTTAGACTTTTTTTTAGACTTTTTTAGACTCCGCGGACACCCTGTACTAGTTCTAAATCGGCTGATTTAGAGTAAAGATGATATCATAATATGAAACTAGACGACCTTTAAGGAATCCACTGGTACAGTCATGTCATGTTAGGTTGACATAAAGGTTCCTCAATATTGCTTGAAAGTCAGGCTAAATTTTGTTGACAGAAAAACAGTACAGTACCGAATAGGAAGATAAACATATTGTTCCAGTCCTAGTGTCGATTCTGTGTCACCTGTGTCAGTCTGCCCACCTGTGCTGCTGAGCCCCTCCTCCATCGACTCTCCCAGGAAGTCAGAGTCGCTGTCCATCCCCTCGTCCTCGCCCTCCACTCCCTCCTCCGCTGCTCCTCCTCCGTCGAAACACAGCGTCCCGCCCAGCCTGTCCGTCACGCACTCCTCCTCCTCCTCCAGCTCCGCCTCCCATCGCTCCTCGTCAAAAAACTCCTCCGCCGGCTGCCCGCTCCCTGGCCGCTCAGGCCCCGCCCCCTGGCCCTCCTTGAACAGCGAGCGCTTCAGGCGGTCCAGCAGCCGAGACGCCATGACGGCTCGGGGCCACTGGGGGGCGCTGCAGAGACGACAGGGGAAACGGGTTTACGTTTCCACCTGAAAGGACCACAGCAGTGATTTTGCATATTTAGTATCGCTGAAGAACTGAATCTCAAAAGTCTTGTTTGAAAGAAATCGATATGAAGAGTTCATTTGCAAAAACAGATATCTCCATTTGAATTTATTAAACCTTTTTTAAACTTTTTTGAATTTTATTAAAATTTACTTTATATTTATTTCTATTTTTTATATGTTTATTTAGCCTGGCATAATGTTTATTATCCTAAATCATGCTTTGTGTGTGTGTGTGTATATTTGAGTGTGTACTCCAAGCAGTATGAGAGAAAAAGGTGTATTCATTTTAACCCTCTGAACCCCAAGCAGTTTTTGGGTGTTTTCTGCTCCCCTCGCATTTTGGCTCACTGTGGGCTTGTTTTTCACTGCAATTACAAGTGCTGCACCTCTATGGAAACAGCACAGCTGTGGCTATCACCTGAAGCCATTCAAAAATGTCTTTCACACAGTATGAAAGAGTTATAGTTCCATAAATACTAAAAAAATAAAAAAGGCAAACAGATTTTTTTGGATAATTTATTTTACAAAAATCGAGAAACATTGGAATAAATGTACAGAACTTTTTTTCAGGTGCCCACAAGTGTCACTGATCCAGGGGAAAAAAAAGTAGGGCTTCACATGATTTATTTCCTGAAATATTAAGATTTTTCCAACCTGTAAAAACTTAGGCGTTTTTACTGCCTTGAGCCCTTCCATGTTACTACTGTTGCCTACACACTGAAATTCAGAGAATTTTAGTCACGCGACTGTTGGGCTCACCTGAATCAATCAAGATCCGACGAGAAAATAGGTTTTTAAAGCTTCCAGCTATGATAAACGGTTGAATTTTGGCAATTTTTTAAAAAATACATGTCTTTCAATCCCGCCGGCGGGTTTGGGGTTCAGGGGGTTAAGACTGGCTTTTATCTGTTTTTGCAAATGAACTCTTCATATATGAAAATAAATATTGCATGTTTTACAAAACCTAAGTTGAGGTACTTTTCTTATTTTGCCGACTGAATGTGTACATTTTGAACAGCATTGTGTTTTATGTCTGCCTCTGCCAGTGGGCCTTCACAATAAGAGTAGGCATAATAATAAAACGTTCATACCACGACAAGAAAGACTTGATGTTCTCTGCAATTATGTGGGAAAAAAATCTGGGCATATATATTAGCATCAGCAAGCAGCCAAAGGAGCTGGAATATTTCGGCATATCAAATATCTTTTTCCAAAGAACGAAGTCAGTTCCCACACACACTTTTTCACGTCTCAGGTCTCAAGTCTTGACAGAGGCTTTCTCAAAGTCTTGGGTGAAAACTTGCGTGGAAAACAGAGCACCCACACATTCTAATCTATGCAAATATGACTTACTGTATCAGACAGAGACTTCCTCAGACATGAAGAAGGACTCTGATCAGAGGCTGTGATATTTGCATGGACCGGAGTGTTCACATGCTCGATGGTTTCAAGCTTATTTTAGGTTCAGCTCCGCGACTCAAGTCAAGGCCCACACTGCGGTTTCTCTTCAGGACTTCCTCAGGTCTCGAGAAAAGGTTCCTGCAACCGAAACATTGAAATAAACTCCTTGAAATAAATCAGAGGTGCAGAGGTGGAAAAAGTGTGTGCAGGAATAGACTTCTTTCTTTGGAAATGGATCTTGTGGTATCCATGCTGCCTTCAACTCATCTGCCTTATCGGGTATCGGCAAAAAAATCCAATATCCTGCATCCCTGCTCTTTTTTTTTTCCTTTTTCTTTTCTTTTCTTTTTAGATGGATATATATATACCCATATATATATATGGGTATCATATATACATTTTGCCGTCCAGTTGAAATGATGAGACTGATCGCAGGGCCCCTGATCAGCTGACCTACCACCTTTTGACCAGGGTTTTAAATTTCCACGAGGGATTTCATTAAATAATTCCAGTAGTGACTCAGCAGTCACATTGGGCTTTCTTCTTCGTTTTAACCCCTGAAAGACCCTTCAAAAAAGTTACATCCATGACCCTTCAAGTGGACAAAAATGTCCATTTTCTAGAAAGTGACCACCAAAAGGTCACAGGGAGGTGATTTTTGGCAAGGGGGGGTAATTTTGGGTTAAATTTGAAAATCCCAACTTTCAGCATGAAAATCCATTATTTGACCCTGTAATGCAGTTTTATCACATCCATGACCCTTCGTGGACAAAAATGTCCACCTGTCATTTATCCCTTTGTTATTGTTGCTGTTTGTACTTATTATCCTCAAAATGTTTGAAGTGACTCATATGGAGTTACACTAAGTCACTTTTGACATGGATTTCACGATTTTAACCCCTTCCAGGCCATTTGAACACCTGAAAGAGGTGAAACAGGTGTACCTTAGAAATAAAATCAAAATGAGAGTTCAACATGAGAAAAATATTATATTTGATTTACAACAATAAACACAGTAAATCTTGAACAATGACAGTACAGTAGATAGTACAATTTATTTCTAAGGTACACCTCTTTCACCCCTTTTAGTGGTTTTGCCCTCTATAGAAACAGCACCCAGAAGTGTTCAAAATGGCCTGGAAGGGGTTAAAATCTTGAAATCCATGTCAAAAGTGACTTAGTGTAACTCCATATGAGTCACTTCAAAGATTTTGAGGATAATAAGTACAAATAGCAACAATAACAAAGGGATAAATGACAGGTGGACATTCTTGTCCATGAAGGGTCATGGATGTGATAAAAATGCATTACAGGGTCAAATAATGGATTTTTGTACTGAAAGTTGGGATTTTCAAATTTAACCTAAAATTACCCCCTCTTGCCAAAAATCACCCCCCTGTGACCTTTTGGTGGTCACTTTCTAGAAAATGGACATTTTTGTCCACAAAGGGTCATGGATAGGTTAAAAATGCATTACAGGGTCAAAAAATGGATTTTTGTGCTGAAAGCTGAGATTTTGAAATTTCACCCAGAATGACACCCCCTCACCAAAAATCAACTCTGGTGAGGATGGTGATTGTCTGTGAGGGAGTTTTGAATTTTGAAAATGGACAAAAATGTCCAGGGGTAATACGAGGGTTAACTGAGCCCTAGGCACTGTGCCTGAAAGAGAAGCATCCTAATGAAGCTTAATAATAATAATGAAACCAACGACGGCTGGATTATCACACATCAGAGCGCGTGCCACCGTACATGTTGTGTTGTATACCAGATCTGGAGATGACAGAATACATTTCAACTCTTTTCCCCAAGCCGAGCTGCACCCTAAAAAAAACTGGCTGGCAAACCGGAGCCGCGCATGGAACAACTTCAACCAACATCAAACCCCCCGTGCGCTGCAGCTGCTCCAAATCTGTCCGAGCCGACGCGGAAACAGACGGCTGCTGCTGCTGCTTCGTGTTTGCTGTGGTTCTGCAACAGGATTAGGTTTCTAAACATTACGCTTTCAGTAAACTTGGAGGAAAAAATAGCACCGGCACACTCTAATCTATGCAAATATCATTTATTCTAACGGTCTGACAGCCTCCTCAGGCATGAAGGAGGACTCGGACCCTCAGCTGTGATATCTGTGTTCAGAGGCTCGCTGCTTTCAAGCTGATTGACTGCAGTACAAGTAGAAGTACTGTTCCTCTGCTGGTATTTGACTGCAGTAGAAGTACTGTTCCTCTGCTGGTATGTGACTGCAGTAGAAGTAGAAGTACTGTTCCTCTGCTGGTATGTGACTGCAGTAGAAGTAGAAGTACTGTTCCTCTGCTGGTATCTGACTGCAGTAGAAGTACTGTTCCTCTGCTGGTATGTGACTGCAGTAGAAGTAGAAGTACTGTTCCTCTGCTGGTATGTGACTGCAGTAGAAGTAGAAGTACTGTCACTCTGCTGGTATCTGACTGCAGTAGAAGTAGAAGTACTGTTCCTCTGCTGGTATGTGACTGCAGTACAAGTAGAAGTACTGTTCCTCTGCTGGTATGTGACTGCAGTAGAAGTAGAAGTACTGTTCCTCTGCTGGTATCTGACTGCAGTAGAAGTACTGTTCCTCTGCTGGTATGTGACTGCAGTAGAAGTAGAAGTACTGTTCCTCTGCTGGTATGTGACTGCAGTAGAAGTAGAAGTACTGTCACTCTGCTGGTATCTGACTGCAGTAGAAGTAGAAGTACTGTTCCTCTGCTGGTATGTGACTGCAGTAGAAGTAGAAGTACTGTCACTCTGCTGGTATCTGACTGCAGTAGAAGTAGAAGTACTGTTCCTCTGCTGGTATGTGACTGCAGTAGAAGTACTGTCACTCTGCTGGTATGTGACTGCAGTACAAGTAGAAGTACTGTTCCTCTGCTGGTATCTGACTGCAGTAGAAGTAGAAGTACTGTTCCTCTGCTGGTATCTGACTGCAGTAGAAGTAGAAGTACTGTTCTTCTGCTGGTATCTGACTGCAGTAGAAGTAGTGCAGTAAAAATCTCCTGCAGTAAAAGTTCAAAGTGTCTTTTATGCTTTTATGTTGAATGAATGAATTACCGTCAAGGATCGCACTTTTAATTTCGTTGTACATTGTACAATGGCAATAAAGACATTCTATTCTATTTTATTCTATCTTTTCCATGCAGTTAGAAAAGGAGGAGAGAACACGCTGCACACTACATGCTTTTAAAGGGGCATTACGCTCAACTGAAGTGAGGACCCTGTAGACTCAACTGACACGTGTGGAATAAGAACATCATGTGGTGGTTGAGTCTACACGGCTCTCATGTTATTCCACATTTTTCACCAGTTGAGTCTAAATGGTCCTCGTTGCAGTTTTTCATGGTGCAGCTTTTACTGTGAAATTTGGAAAATGACAAAAAGTAGAGGCAACAAAGCAGTGGCAGGTTCCTCTTCTCGTCTTTGCTGACTGAGCTTTTATTGTGAAAGGTTCCACAGTCTGTCATTGATCATCTGTTCTCTGAAATGAATCTGATTTAAAATGCAGTGAAGGACAAAACTCAAGCAGCAAAGGACTAAGGTAAAAGTCAAAATTACCAACTTTAAAAAAAAAAATACTCAGAAAAGTACACAAAAAGGTATTCAGTTACAGTAACGTGAGGAAGTCTTGCTTCCACCTCTGGCCTGGTAATTGTCTGTTCCCTGGTCTGAATCAGGTCAGGTGAGTGACAGGTGAGTGACAGGTGAGGTCAGGTGAGTGGCGGCGCCGGTCACCACGGCAGCAGGCGGACTCGGCTCCGGTTACAGAGCTGGCAGCGGCTCTGAATGGAAACCGTGTCACACATTAATAATAACGCAGCAGCCGCCGGCCAATCAGGACACAGAGAGGCTGCAGGCCGTGCTGCCTTCAAGGACCCCATGATTTTCCACACATCATGTGGGTCAGAGGGTTTGGCCCCTCTCCAGTTTTAGGAGGCAAACATTATGTCTGAAATAATTTTTATTTATCTTTTATTTATCCTTATATTTTAAAATAAATCTAGACTACAGAATAATAAACTCTACTGAAATAATGAAAACAAAGTGATATAAATAATGATATATGATATAAATAATTCAAATGTGTGTAGGTGAGATTTGACAAAAACATTTCCACAGGGTTTTTCAATGCAACTAAGCAAAGAATGAATCCAGAATGAATGAATGAATGAATCCAGATGAAGCAAAGCAAAGCCAACTGCACAATGGAATCTAACAGTGGAACAATGCCTTGTTATTTATTTATACAATTTATTCAGAAGATTCTAATCTAACATCTACTGGTTCACCTCAAGGATGCGTCCTTTCCCCTCTGTTGTACATATTGTACACAAATGACTGCTGTAGTACTTTTGAAAACTGTCATATATTGAAGTTCGCGGATGGCACGGTTATAGTGAGCCTGCTGAACAGCGCTGAAACATCCCATGGTCCTGTGTTTGAATATTTTTTAAAATGGTGTGATGAATCCTTTTTATCTTTGAATGTTCTAAAGACAAAGGATATGTGTATTGATTTCCGACGTGTGCAGCCTTCTCCTGAAACCAGAACGATTGATGGTCAAGCAGTTGAGATTGTCGAGTCCTACAAATACTTAGGTACGATTATTGACAACAAATTGTCTTTTGAAAAAAATACGGACTCGATATACAGGAAAAGTCAGCAGCGCCTTTTTTGTCTTCGTAAACTCTCCAAATTCCAGGTTGATTCGTCCCTGATAACTATGTTTTATCATTCCTTTATTGAGTCCGTTATTACATTTTCCAACTAACTCTACAAGAGCTCTATAACAAACAACTTATTAAGAAAGCAACCTCCATCCTGTCTGACTGCTCTCATCCTTTACACCAACAGTTTCAGTTTTTACCATCAGGTTCACTACTTAGACTCCCACTTGCAAAAACGTTTGTACCCTCCGCGGTTTCTCTTTTAAATGCCAGGAGGAAAAGGTAGATGGGTGGAATAGTCTCCCAAATTTGTAATGATGATCTCTCAAATTCAAGTGACCATTTATTTATTTATTATTATTATTATTATTATTATTATTTAGTTTATTTTTATTTATTTATTTATTTATTTATTTATTTTTTCCTATGTCATGCGTGTTTGTATTTTTTTGTTGTGTGTGCTCCCTTTGTTGCGGAACTAATTGCCCCATTGGGGACAAATAAAGATATATATTGATATATATTGATATTGATATTGATTAATTTCTTTAACTGAAGCCGCTGACAGATGATATTCTGTGCCAGCGTTCAATATCTGTAAGAAACCTCTTTCTAATTTTAATTAAATCTTTGAATAAACAAAACAAACAGAGAATACTGTAAATGCACTATAAAATGCAAAACATTGTCAAATAAAAAAATAGTTTGAGACACACTGATATGATTTTTTTTTTTTTTTTTTTAAAGAAAATATTAGCCTGACACATAGCAGGCATTATCATTGCAGAATAACTTTTGATAAAATTATGATACTACAATATTATACTAATATTATTACAATATTATACTGTGACTAATTATGGTAGTAATGCTGCGTTCCGGTGCTGTTGTAAACGCTGCACATGAACAACACAGCATGGTGGTGAGCCTGGCTGGGGAAACATGGCTCTTCTGCCTCAGTGGTTTTGCATTCATGCAAACACATGCACACACACGCACACACACGTACACACACACACAC